>NC_135305.1:224858494-225125994 GCF_048772815.1 Callospermophilus lateralis | reverse complement strand
TCGCAGGCACACAGTTCCTGGGAATAAAGAAAAACTCTTGTTATACAATAAAAATGTTTCACCAAGATCCCATGCTCCTGGACCTGCCCACCTAACAGTAACTGTAAACAATAAACTTTCTTGATAGCTACACAAAGCTTCTAACATTGCATGTTAGAATGTAACTGAGGAATAAGCTGCATAACGTTGCTAACTCTATAACCTTCCAAATGACACAATAAACAATAGTATATCACTGATGCCAATGACCAAATGCAACCTATTGATATAAATAAAGCTGGCAGCTTGACCATTCTGCCATTCTGTCATTCTGACTCTGCATCTTCTCTTTCTGTCTCTTTTCATTTTCCTTACATTTAATATTAATATCCATACAGTTATCTCTAAAGCTAATATAATAGCTACCCTGTGACCACATTATTGATATTACATTAATATTAAAGGCCACAGGGAAGATATAATATTAGTTTTAGTTGCAATATTATGGATATCATAGTAGTCTTAAAAGCCATTGAAGGTATTATCACAAGATAGCTATTGTATTAAATTTAGAGGTCACACTATGAATATTATGATATTAAAGTCTAGAGGGCAGTTATCATATTAGTTTTGGATGCTATATTATCAATATTAAAGGACACAAGGAAGTTATTACATTAGTTTTACATGGTATATTATAAATATCATATTAGCACTAAAGGCCACAGAGCAGTTATTACTTTAGTTTTAAAGAGCACAATATGTTTATCATATTACATATCATATTAAAGGGCCCAGGCAGCTACTATATTAAGTTTAGGAGCTACAGTATGGATAGCATATTAGTTTTAAAGTCCACAGGGTATCTAATATCATGTAAGATACCCTGTGGATATCATGTAAGTATTTAAAGTCACAAGGCAGCATTTATAATCACTTACATTTTATAGTATTGATTTTATACTAGTATTAAAGTCCACAGGGCAGTTATTATATCACTTTTTGATGCAATAGTATGGGTAAATATTAATATTAAAGGCCAAAGGATTAGGGCTAGCGCCCATGGATTCAATACCCAGTACCTTCCCCCCAAAAGATTAAACTCTTCTAAAGTAAAACCTTAGGACATGGTTATATTTTCTCAAACACCTAATTATTTAATTATTCATATAGTTAATTAAAATCAAATAGTTCAAACTAATATAAAATTCAAAGTATGTGGGCTGGGGTTGTAGCTCACTGGTAAAGCACTCATCTAGCATGTGTGAGGTGCTGGGTTTGAGGCTCAGCACCACATAAAAATAAATTAATGAAAATGAAGGCATTGTGTCCAGTTACAACTAAAAAATAACTTTTAAAAAATTCAAAGTATGTGCCTCTTTTGCATATTTCATGTTGAAGTAATAACATGTTAACTTATTATATTTTTATGCTGTCACTAGGTTCTAGGTTTTCCTTCTTAAAACATGATCACTACAGGGGGAAAAAATGACATTTTAGAGATTTTATTTCAACTCATGGTTTAACTTTCTCTAAAGAGTTACTTTATTAAAAAAATTGTCCTAATACAAATTGACTCACTGTGACTGAATGACTTACCCAAAGAATTCTTGTCTCTATTTTATTTCTATACAGACCTTTTAGCAGCAATATAATTAAATATTTGTCACTGGGGCAAATAGTCAAAGAAATAGTCATCTCCTCCAAGACCTCTACAGGAAGTGGTGAGCCAAGAGAAATAGAGGTGTCAACTCAGTCCAGGAGTGATAATAGATGCTGCTGTGTTGTGGGAAAACACTCTACCTTTTAGAAATCACACGGAGCTATGGATGCCCAAACTCTTGCATGAGTCTAAATCTAGTAGAAATTCTAAGTAATTTTTTTGTCTCTAGCTCATCATGAAGCTCATGACAACTAAAGGATCTATGGGGCTGAAGATGTATCTCAGTGGTAGAAGGATTTCCTAGCATGCAGGAGGCCCTAGGACCAACCCCCAGAACCACAAAAGGAAAAAAAAAGAATTTGTGTCTTATTTGTGTAATCAAATAGAAAATGAATAATCATTTCTCTTAAGAAAACATGTTGGGCCTAAAACACTTGAGACTCTCAAAATCAAAATACTCTCCTTATACTGTATTGCATACCTAGACCATCATGAACAGTGGTGTCACATCATAAAGCATGTTCGCATTAAGAATACCATCAAAACTACAAAAAGGCTTTATTGACTGTTGATAAGAAAAATGAACATAATCTAGCTTAGGAAATTATTAACACAATATTAGGATAACATTAGGATAAAATGTAATCATGGCATTTCCCACATGAAATAATTCTAACTACTAATAAATACATAATTTCAAAAGAAAGTCAAATATCTGAAATCAAAAGCAAATTGATACATTTTTAAATAATATTTTGAACAGAGGCAAAACACTTAAAGAGTTCTCCCGCAAGAATTCCTGACAACATAAAGTATCATGCGTATTAGAAGGCCCGTCCCTTTGCATGCAAGGAATAAGAGAACTTACTGATGAATGTAGAACTTTAATAGGACATATGGACATGCTTTCTAAATTTTAGAGAAGAAAAAATATCTTTTTTTAAAAAAAGCTTATTTTTAGTAAATGTATCTGAATTACAAAAAAGCAGCTACTGACTTGTCTCTTACATTTTGAAATGATTTGCATCTCAGGAAATTTCATCTATAGTAGTTTTAAATATCATGAAATATCAATAGTTGACATTAAAAATATCATCATCCCTCTTCTCTTTGAAACTGTTTTGAAATTTTCTTAGAATAATTTCATATGAATTTGGAAGACGCACTGTGGTATATGTGTATATGTGGAAATACATGACCTTTTAAAAAAATCTTTATTTTTAGTTGTAGTTGGACACAATACCTTTGTTTTATTTACTTATTTTTATGTGGTGCTGAAGATTGAACCCAGGGCCTCGCATGTGGTAGGTGAGTGCTCTACTACTGAGCCACAACCCCAGCCCCAATATATGATTTTTTGAAACCATACCTCTCATGCTTGAGTCCTGTCAAAGACATCTTCTGTGTGTGTGGTGCTAGGATGGACTCCATGGCCTCTCACATGGCAGGCAAGTGCTCCGCCACTGAGCTGCACACCCAGTCTCCAAAGATACCTTAATAAGTGGAAATTAATTAAAATCATTTGATTATGAGCATTTCCAAACAATACAATTCTCTCAAACCAATTCTCTCAATCAAAATCAAAGTAACCTAAAAGTAATTTTTAAAACATTCCTTATAAAAAATAGAAGTCCACAGAATTAAAAATTCTATAAAGGGCTAGATTTGTGGTGCAAAGGCAGAACATTTGCCTGGAATGTGTCAGGCCCTGGGTTTAATGCTCAGCAACACATATAAATAAACAAAATAAATAAATAAAATAAAAAGATCCACTGACAACTAAAAAAATATTTTAAAAATTCTGTAGAAAACTGAAAGAATATTAATCAAAAATTGAATTGGAAAAACCTACTGCCCAGAACTGGAGACCTGGAGGCCATGGGGAATTACATTACAAAGTAACTCTAAAATTAGAAAATGAGTCAATTAACATACAGAACCTTGGGCTGATATTAGAGTTCTCCCACTGGATGGGATCGTGGGATCATCAGGGCTCAAGGCTGACTGTCATCTGCCCTTTAACAAATTCTGACTTTATTTCAAATGTTCATGATCTATAGAGAAAACAAAAAGAGAGAAAGGTGACTTTTCTAAAGTTATTTTATGGTATATTGAATTCTGATACAGTCAAGATAATTCATCCAATGCAGGATGTCAGTGTTTATACAACAGATGTTATTTGTGCACCATTACAAATATACTGCCAATTAGCACAGCAGCCAGGGAGCTGCTCATCCTAGACTAGCAGGGACAGAGTCTGGAGGAGGGGGAGGGGAGGTCAGGAGGAGGAGGGGGCCTGGAAGATGGCTGGGGTCTGGAGAAGAGGCAGGGTCTTAAAGAGGAGGAGGGTTGGGCTGGGGTTATGGCTCCGTGGTAGAGCGCTTGCCTAGCATGTGGCACTGGGTTCAAACCTTAGCACCACATAAAAATAAATAAACAAAATAAAGGCATTGTGTCCATGTGCAAAACAAAAATTTTAAAAAAAGAGAGAGAGAGAGAGAGGAAGGTGAGGTCTGCAGGAGGAGCAGGACAGGAAGAAGGGAAAGGTCTGGAGGAGAGGCAGGGTCTGAAGGAGGGGGAGAATGAATCACAAGGGGGCAGGGCTTGTCAGATGGTTGGGACCTGACAGAGGGACAGGCCCTAGAACATGAGTAAGACATAGAGGAGAGGCAGGGTAGGAAGGAGGGGGAAGGTGGTTCAGGAGGCAAGGCAGGGACGAAGAATATGGGTGGGGTCTGGAGAAGAGGCAGGGTCTGGAGGGGGAAGCCTTAGCAAGAGGGTCCTGGAGGGGTGGCTTCTTGCTAATTAAACTCTCCACCAAAAGAAAAATGTGTGGCTGCGGTAGCTCAGTGGTAGAGTGCTTGCCTAGCATGTGTGAGGCACTGGATTTGATCCTCAGCACAACATATAAATAAATAAAATAAATGTATTGTGCCCTTCTATAACTAAAAAAAAATTTTAAACAAAACTAAGCAAAGATTAAAGAATAAAAATGTGGTTCATTATTAAAAATACAGGGATGTATTTTTAATAAATTCTGGCTTTGTTAGAAGTAATATATTTAAACCTAAGCCGTTCAGAAGGCTGAGGCAGAAGGATCTTGAGTTCAAAACCAGCCTCAGGGGGCTGGGGATGTGGCTCAAGCGGTAGCGCGCTTGCCTGGCATGCATGCGGCCCGGGTTCGATCCTCAGCAAAGATGTTGTGTCCGCCGATAACTAAAAAATAAATATTAAAATTCTCTTTCTCTCTCTCCCTCTCTCACTCTTAAAAAAAAAAAAAAAAAAAAAAAAAAACCAGCCTCAGCAAAAACAAGGAATGAAGCAACTCAGTGAAACCCTGTCTCTATAATACAAAATAGGGCTGCCCCATACCAGGCATCTCCGTCAGGCTGCTCTGAGGAGAATGGAACCCTGGGCATCCCTAGAGACACGACCCATGAGGCTCCTCACACCAGGAGTCTTTCTCAGCCACTCTGAAGAGAAGGGAACCCCGGGCATCCCTAGAGACGTGACCCAAGAGAGTCCCCACACTGGCGTCTCCTCCAGACCTCTTTGAGGAGAAGGGAACCCCGGGCTTACTTAGAGACATGACCTGTGAGGGTCCCCAACCCTGGCATCTCCCTCAGGAAACCCTGGAAACCCTAGAAACATGCCACATGAGGGCCCCCAAGACAAGCGTCTCCCTCAGGCTGATCTGAAGACAAAGGAACCCCAGGTATTCCTAGCGCCACGACTCACGAAGTCTCTAAGCCAAAAGTCCGCTGAGGCTGCTCTAAGGAAAAGGGAGCTCCGCATGACCCACGAGGGTCCCCAACCTGGGTCTCTCTCACAATCTGCTCTGAGAAGGGAGCTCTGCCCCTCTCTGTGGAGTGACCCAACACTCCAGTACTGGGGCTCTCCCGGGTTGGTCCTGAGGGGGAAGCCAGCTCTCCTCGCTCTCAGGGAGGCAGTATTAAAGATGGTGGCGAGGCCCTGCCCCTTCTTGACCACGCCCCGTTGGCCACGAGCACTTGCACCAGCTGCTCAGGGCTCAGAGGCGGGGCCTCTCCTGGCTCCCTGGTGAATGTCAGCACCTTCTTCCACCCTCAGCAGTTACTGAATAAAATCTGTTCCCACTGCTGTAACTAGGTCTGGCTGTGGCACCATAAGGAGTGGAATCTCAGGAGAGGAGAAATGGAGTCCAGGAGACCCCTCCCTCTACTCCACAGTCCAAGGGCTGCAGCAGCCTGAGCCAGGTGGGCAGAGGCACAGAGGGAGGCTTCCACAGGGAGTCTAGACCCTCACTCAGGCGCACAAGGGCAGAGACCACCTCAAAGGCTTCTGGGACATGTATCTTTGAGACAGAATGACTTAGCCAGGGTCTGCCTCATTTTAGAATCAGGAATTTTAAGAAAATCTGTTAATTCCCAGCCCAGTGTGACCACTGTAGGAGGGTAGAAGAACCTGAGCTCAGACCAAATTCCCAGTAGCCTATGAGAGCATTCTAGGTCATTCAGTCTGTCCTGCCTGTCCAGCTCTCACCATAGATGCCTCTGGGAGCTGCAGGCTACACAGATTCAGGGTTCTCAGGGATTCTAGACAGTGTAGTCTGGTGCTCTGCTCACACAGTCTTTGCCCTTCAGGACCATGGAAGTTGTGTGCCATGTGCTGGCCCAGGCACCCTGGCAGTGGACTCTGGTGTTCTACCCATGCAACCCTCACCCCAGAAGCCTAGGGGCTGCAAGATGCACATTTACCCTCATACCCCCAGGATTCTGGGTAGTGCAGTCTTCTATTCTATAATGCAGCCCAGCTGCAGAGGTCTCTGTGAGCTGCAGGCTACTCAGGAACCCCTAGTGATTCTGAACAGTGTAGCCTGGCATTCTGACCATTTAGCCCTCACTCCAGAAGCCTATGGGGGCTTCAAGTAGCACATTCACCCTCATATACCCACCCAGAATTCTAGGTAGTGTAATCCAGTCTTCTACAATGCAACCCCCACCCCCAGCAGAGGTCTCTAGAAATTGTAGTCTACACAGTCATTCAGGCATCCCTAGGGATTCTGGACAGTCTAGTCTGGTGTTCTGCCAAGGCAGCCATCACTACAGTGGATTCTGGGAGCTGCAAGCCCCCAAGGATCATGGGTATTATAGCCTGGTGCTATGTTCAACTGTACAGTGACTACTTAGAGCTCAGAGCCCTCAGGAATTCTGAGTATTGTAGTCAGATCTACTCAGTCAGCCCTGACCTCCAAGAATTCTAGGTAGTATAGCTCAGCTCTCTACGCTGCAGCCCTCACTATTGCAGATCCTGGGAACTGTGATCCCCACTGAGGATTCTGCATAAGGTAGTCCAGTGTTTTGCATACATGCCCCTACTGCAAGGGCCATGAGAACTGAAGGCCACATGCTTGCCTTGGTACTGAAGACCTCACTGTGGAAGCCTCCTGGAATTGCAGGCAGCACACTCACCAGTGTGTCCCCAGGAATTGTAGGTAGCATAGTCTGACCTGCATAATGCACAGCTCTCACTTGGGAGGCCCCTAGGAGTTGCAGGCTGCATACTCACCTGGGAAACACACCTCACCAAGGATTCTGGATACTGTAGTGAAGCTCTCAGTCCAACAGTCCTCACAACAGAGGATCCTGAGAGCTGCTGGCACCGAGATTTGTGGGTAATATGTCCTGTGTTTTTCCTACTCACTGCAGAAAATTCTGAAGCTCAAATTCCCCCTTAGGATTGTGGGTAATGCAGTTCAATGGTTTGCCCACTCACCACAGAGGATTCTGGGAGCTGCAGTCCCTGAGGGTTCTGGATAATGCAGTCTAGGGTTTGCCTGCACAGTCCTGCTGAGGATCACAGGAGCTGAAGACCCCATGCTTTCCCTGATACCCTAGAGATTCTAGGTAGTGTGCTCTAACAATACAACCATCACCAAAGAAACCTCTGGGACTTACAGGGTCAGGGTATGAAGGCATCCCCAGAAGTTCTGAGCATTGAAGTCTAGTATTCTACCCATGCAATTCTCACCCCAGAGGCTCTTGGGCAGAGCAGGCACCCAAAAGTAATTGGTAGTATAGTTTGCTTTTTGGTCACTACAGCCCTCTCTGCAGAGATCTCTGCAAGCTGCAGGTCCCCAAGAATTATGGGTAGCACAGTTTGTCACTTGACCCATGCTGCCCTCACTGCAGAAGGCTCTGGTAACTGCAATGAGGATACTGCAGTTACCCAGGATTCAGGGTAGTGGAATCCATCGTAATCTTTACATCTCTCACCTTATGAGGCTCCTGAGGGCTTCTTACTACATTTTCATGAGCCCTTACCCTCAGGCCCCAGTGAGACTCCAGACACTGGGCCCTCCCTGCACCACCTTGAGGGGGCATTTGTGTCCTTAGACACTCAAGCCACACAAAATACATTGACATACCATGATAATGAGCAGCCAAAGCCTCAGTAAGAAATACTGTTGTTGTTGTGGGGCTGGGGATGTGGCTCAAGTGGTAGTGTGCTCACCTGGCATGCGGGGGGCGCTGGGTTTGATCCTCAGCACCACATAAAAATAAAGATGTTTTGCCACCAAAAACTAAAAAATAAATATTAAAAAAAGAAATACTGTTATAAAATAAGTTCTGCTAAAATATTACCTGAGAAAGTAAAGAACATGGCAGAACTTCCTTCTCAGCACACCAGGCAGTGCACAGGAAGCTTCTTCCTCATGTTTTCCTCACATGGACCTCAGTCATCCTGAATCCACAGTGGAGTCTCCATGGGTAGGTGCCGAGGAGAAGGAAGCTCTGGTCCTCACCATAGATATATCCACCAGGCATCCCCAGGCCTTGGTATCTTTCTAGATGTGTCCCCAGGATTTAAAAAAAAATGTTCTACACCTTAGATAGAGCCCCTAGGAGTCCCTAGATGTGGCATCTCTCAGGTGGGTCCCCAGGAGAAGGAAGTTTGATTAGGGCACAGAACACAGCCCCCAAAAGCAGTTGATCAAAGAAAGTTGTTCTGAGTGCCCCCTGCTGGCCACTGTAGACAGTGCAGGATGGTGGGTGTTCACTGTTCAGAGCTGCACCCCCTTGTGCTAGGCACAGTGAAGCTCTAAAATTTATAGTTGTGACTATTCCAGGTCATGATTTTGGAAATCAAAAAGAAATAGAGCCTACCATCCTATGTCTTGATCAGAATGGATGGAGATAGCAAGCAGCAAAATACATGGCCCATAGATAAAATTTCATTGAATTCAGCAATCATGTAGAGGAAACAGTGAAATTTATAAACTGGAATAAGAAAAATTTTAAAACATTAATATTTAAAATAGAGACCCCAAATCTGAAGTACTTTCATGTAAGTCTTAAAGTACAATCATTCTTTCAGAAAATCTTGAAATGTTTAGAAAGAAATCAAATAAAATATAAATAAATGCAGATATACTTTGTTCAGGTCTCAATATAATTAAGATAAAATTATCTCAAACCTGACCTGAAGATTCAGTGCATTCCAGAAATTCCCAACAAACTGTTTTTAAACCTAGACTAGACAGCACTGACTGCAAAAGGACACACTTCAAGAAGCCACATATATGGACACCAGAACCTATCAAAATACTCTCTAGACTTGCATTTAAAATGGGAAACTGTAAAACTCTAGAAGATATGCATGACCACATGTTTCATGAATACAACCCCCTCCAAAAAAAATCCATGAAAGCTGGGGATGTGGCTCAGTGGTTAAGCACCCCTGGGTTCAATCCCTGCTACCAAACAAACAAACAATAACAGCAAGAAATCCATGAAAGAAAAACCTGATAATGTGGACTGTATTAAACTGCTCTTTAAAAAAAAATCATATTAAGGCGATAAAAAGACAAGTCAAAGACTGGGGGAAACTTTGGAAAGTATATGTCTAAAACAAACTTGTGTACAAAATATAGTAAGACACTCAACAATAACCCAACATAATGGGTAAAGATCTGAACAGACAAAGCACAAGAAAGATACAAGATGGCAAAGAAGCATAGAAATGACTCTTAGTATCACCTGTCATGAGGAAAGCATAAAACTAAGACCCCAACGTACACTGCACAACTATTAAGCTGCTAAGGTCTTTACTAAAGTGTAGTATCAACCATGAAGATGATGAGCAGCCACAGGAACTCTTTTGAGACCCTGCCTCTAAATAAAATACAAAAAAGGGCTGGGGATGTGGCTCAGTGATTAAGTGCCCCTGGATTCAATCCCCAGTACACCCACACACACACACACACACACACAAAAAAAAAAAAAAAAAAAAAAAAAAAAAAGATTAAACTACTCTAAAGTAAAACCTTAGGACATGGTTATATTTCCTCAAACACCTACTTGTTTAATTATTTATACAGTTAATTACTGGTAACTGAAATTCTTAGCTAGATCTGTATTTTATTAGGAACATTTATAACACAAAAATCAAATAGTTCAAACTAATATAAAATTCAAAGTATGTGCCTCTTTTACATACTTCATGTTGAAGTAATAACATATGATAACTTATTATATTTTTAACATGTCACTAAGTTCTAGGTTTGTCTTCTTAAAACTTGATCACTACAGGGAAAAAAATGACATTTTAGAGATTCTATTTAAACTCATGGCTTAACTTTCCCTAAAGAGTGACTTTATTTTTAAAAAGTCCTAATACTAATTGACTCACTGTGACTGAATGACTTACCCCAAAGAATTCCTGTCTCTATTTTATTTCTATGCAGACCTTTTAGCAGCAATATAATCAAATATTTGTCACTGGGACAAATAGTCAAAGAAATAATCATCTCCTCCAAGACCTCTGCAGGAAGTGGTGAGCCAAGAGAAACAGAGGTGCCAGCTCAGTCCAGGAGTGATAATAGATGCTGCTGTGTTGTGGGAAAACACTCTACCTTTTAGAAATCACAAGGAGCTATGGATGCCCAAACTCTTGCATGAGTCTAAATCTAGTTGAAATTCTAAGTAATTTTATTGTCACTAGCTCATCATGAAGCTCATAACAACTAAAGGATCTATGGGGCTGAAGATGTAGCTCAGTGATAGAAAGATTTCCTAGCATGCAGGAAGCCCTAGGACAAACCTCCAGAACTACAAAAGGAAAAAAAAGAATTTATGTCTTATTTGTGTAATCAAATAGAAAATGAATAATCATTTCTCTTACGAAAACTTGTTGTGCCTAAAACACTTGAGACTCAGAATCAAAATACTCTCCTTATAGTGTATTGCATTGCTAGACCATCAAGAACAGTGGTGTCACATCATAAAGCATGTTCACATTAAACTTACCATCAAAACAACAAAAAGGCTTTATTGACTGTTGATAAGAAAAATGACACAAGCCACTCATCTCAGCTATTTGGGAGGATAAAGCAGAAGGATCACAAATTTGAGGCTGACATTAGCAATTCAGCTAGACCCTGTCTCAAAATGAAATTGTAACAAGGACTGGGGACATATGTAGCTCAGGGCTTGCATAGCACATGCAAAGCCCTGGGTTTGATCCCCAGTGCCCCCCCCCCCAAAAAAAAAAAACTTCTCCAGGTGAGACATCTGATAACAGTCAACTAGTCAACTATGGCAGGTACAGAACAGGACAGAAGCCATTATGTCAACCTCCTCAAAATGATTAAAGTAAACCTGCACTTTGTTCAGCTCACAATACTAACATGTCTGATTTCTGCTTCTAATAATTCAAATATAACCATTTGAATATGATCAGAAGTGCATGTACTTTTCTAATGAATCCAACAAATATGAAAGAGATACTTAACTGCATTCTGAAGGTCACCTTATAAGCACAACACTAGGATAAAATGTAATCATGGCATTTCCCACATGAAATAACCTTAAATACTAATAAATACATTAAAGCTATTAAATAGTAATAAATACCTAATTTCAAAAGAAAAACAAATTTATGAAATCAAAAGCAAATTGTTACATTTTAAAATGATATTTTGAATAGAAGAGGCAAAATTCTTAAAGGGTTCTCCCACAAGAATTCCTGACAACATAAAGTATCATGCTCATTAGAAGACCCATCCCTTTGTATGCAAGGAATAAGAGAACTTACTGATGAATGTAGAACTTTAATAGGACGTATGGACATGCTTTCTAAATTTGAAAAGAAGAAAATGTCTTTTTTTTAAAAAAGCTTATTTTTAGTAAATGTATCTGAATTACAAAAAAGCAGCTACTGACTGGTATCTTACATTTTGTAATGATTTGCACCCTAGGAGATTTCATCTATAGTGGTGTTAAATATCATAAAATATCAACAGTTAAAATTTAAAATATCATCATCCCTCTTCTCTTTTAAAACTGATTTGAAATTTTCTTAGAATAATTTCATATGAATTTGGGAGAGGCACTGTGGTATATGTGTATATGTGTAAATACATGATCTTTTAAAAAAATATTTATTTTTAGTTGTAGTTGGACACAATACCTTTGTTTTATTTACTTATTTTATGTGGTGCTGAGGATCCAACCCAGCTCCTCTCATGTGGTAGGTGAGTGCTCTACCACTGAGCCACAACCCCAGCCCCAATACATGATCCTTTTAAAGCATACCTCTAATGCTTGAGTCCTGTCAAAGACATCTTCTGGGATGGACTCCATGGCCTCTCACATGCCAGGCAAGTGATCTGCCATTGAGCTGCACACCCAGTCTCCAAGGATACCTTAATAAATGGAAATTAATTAAAATAATTTGATTATGAGCATTTCCAAACAAGAAAATTCTCTCAAACAAAACAATTCTCTCAATCAAAAACAAAGTAAGCTAAAAGTAATTTGTAAAATATTCCTTATAAAAAATAGAAGTCCACAGAATTAAAATTTCTATAAAGGGCTAGAGTTGTAGTGCAAAGGCAGAGTGTTTGCCTGGCAAGTGTTAGGCCCTGGGTTCAATCCTCAGCACCACATATAAACAAAATAAGTAAATAAAATAAAAAGATCCACTGACAACTAAAAAATATTTTTAAAATTATGCAGAAAACTTAAAGAATATTAGTTAAAAATTGAATAGAAAAAACCTACTGCACAGAGCTGGAGGCAATGAGGAATTACATAGAAAAATAACTCTAAGTTAAGAAAAATAAATGAATCAATTAGCATACAGAACCTTGGGCTGGTATTAGAGTTCTCCCACTGGATGGGATCCTGGGATCATCAGGGCTCAAGGCTGACTGTCATCTGCCCTTTAACAAATTCTGATTTTATTTCAAATGTTCATTATCTATAAACAAAAAGAGAGAAAAAGGTGACTTTTCTAAATTTATTTTATGGTATATCAAATCCTGATATAGTTAAGATAATTCATCCAATGCAGGATGTCAGTGTTTATACAACGGACGTTATTTGTGCACCATTACAAATATACTGCCAATTAGCACATCAGCCAGGGAGCTACTCATCCTAGACTAGCAGGGGCAGAGTCTGAAGGAGGGGGAGGGAAGGTCAGGAGGAGGAGGAGGGGGCCTGGAAGATGGCTGGGGTCTGGAGAAGAGGCAGGGTCTTAAAGAGGAGGAGGGTTGGGCTGGGGTTTATGGCTCAGTAGTAGAGCGCTTGCCTAGCATGTGTGAGGCACTGGCATCAATTCTCAGGACCACATGAAAATAAACAAACAAATGTAGAACTTTAACAAGACGTACTGATATGCTTTCTAAATTGAAAAGTAGAAAAGAAAATGTCTATTTAAAAAATTTATTGTTAGTAAAAATATTTCTTAATTACAAAACTCAGCTATTGACTTGTCTCTTACACATTATAATGACTTGAGTCCTTAGGAAACTTCATCTACAGTGGTTTTAAGAATTATGCAGGGGACTGGGGTTGTGGCTCAGCAGTAGAGCACTCACCTAGGATGTGTGAGGCCCTGACTCAGATCCTCAAAAGCACATAAAAATAAATAAAATAAAGGTTTAAAAAAAGAATCATGCAATATAATACTTGACATTGAAATGTTTTCTTAGAAAATTTTCATCGAAATCTGGAAGACATATTGTGGTGTATATATATAAATATATAATGTTTTTAAACATATCTCTGGATACCTCTGATCCTTGAGTTCTGCCAAATGACATTGTGTATGTAAAAATATGTGTGTGTGTGTGTGTGTGTGTGTGTGTGTGTGTGTGTGTGTGGTGCTGGGATGTGGCTTTATAATAACAGTGTATCCCTCTGTGTGTGTGTGGTGCTGGGATGTGGCTTTATAATAACAGTGTATCCCTCTTCTTAACTGTTATTATAAAGCCAAGTTACTTTTATTCTACATTCATCTTATCATCATTTAAATGCATTACCACATTCATGGACAATGAATTATTTTGGCAGAAGCTGTAGAGCACTTGAAAACTAAAATGTAAGATGCTATTTATTATAGATCAATCAATTCAAGATAAATGATTTCTAATTTGAAGATGTAAGCCAGTAGAAAAGCTAGATTGGGCTCATAAACACCTGACTCTTGGTGCAGGCACTGACTTCCTCACAAAAGACCCATAAAGGTCAAAAAATAAAACCAAGACTCAATAAGTGGGATGCCTTCAAATTAAAATGCTCTGCCCTGTAAAGGAAATAGGATCATGAAGAGAGCCCCTCAGAATGGGAGAAAGTCTTTTCCATCTACTTTTCCAACAAGGGATTAATATCCAGAAATATAAATAACTCAATACATGTAACAACAGAAAAATGAATAGCTCAATACAAAAATGGGTGAAAGAACTAAGCAGACATTTCTCAAAAGGAGAAATACAAATGGCCAAAAACATGGGGAAAAAAAGGTTCAACATGCCTGGCAATCAGAGAAATGCAAATCACATCTACATTAAGATTTCATCTCCAGTTAGAAGGGCAAACATCAGGAATACAAAAACCAACAAACTCTGGTGAGGATAGGGAGAAAGGTACACTCACCTGTTGTTTGTGCAGACGAGTGCAACCAACCACTATGGACAGCAGTACAGAGATTCCTCAAGAAACTAGAAATGAAGCCATCACATGATCCAGCTGTTCCTCCCACCCTTTTTTTTTTTTTTTTTTTTTTTGGTATTTACCTAAAAGAACAAAAATCAGCATGCTATAGGAATACAGCCATATCAATGTTTAAGCCAGCACAATTCTCAGTAGCCAAGCTATGAAACCTTCCCAGGTGTCTGTCAACAGATGAGCAGATAAAGAAAGCATGGCAAATACACACATCAGAGTTTTACTCAGCCATAAAAGAGAATGAAATTACTGCATCTGCTGGTAAATGAGTGGAACTGGAGAACATCATGCTAACTGAAATAAGCCAGACTCTGAAAGCCAAGGTCAAATGTTTCATCTTATACACAGAAACTAGAGGTAAATAAGGAAACATAAAATGGGGAGATCCCATAAAGATAGAAGGGAGGTCAGTGGAATAGAAGGGGATATAGTGGGAGAGAGGAGGGATGGGAAAAGGGAGGAACTGCAGAATGAAACTGACCAAACGATCTAAGTACATATACGATTACACCACAGTGAATCCCCCTCCATGTCTGTCTACAAACCACCAGTTTAACAAAATGATAAATAAATAGAAGGAAGACCAGTAGAGAAAGGGGAGCAGGAGGACAGAGGTGGAGGGTACATGGAAATACTGGGGTGAAACTGAACAAATCATACTGCATGCATGTCCGCATACATCAAAATGGACCCCACTATTATGGATAAGTAAAATGCACCAGGGCTGGGGCTGTGGCTCAGTGGTACAGCACTCACCTAGCACATGTAATGCCCTGGAATTGATCCTCAGCACCACATAAAAATAAATAAATAAAGGTACTGTGTCTAGCTACAACTAAAAAAAATATTTTAAAAAATTTTCAAAAGAGGGAAGATGCATAGATACTGACAATTAAACTGGAATTCTCTCAACCAAAGAAAAATGTGGTTCATGAGTTTACTTTCATGAGTTTAGTTCCATGAAATGTGGTTCATGAGTTTAGTACATGGAATAAACTTTCTTGATATTTTTAGATGTAGATCAGACAAACACCTGTATCTTATTTATTTGTGGTGCTGAGGATCAAACCCAGGGCCTCACACATGCTAGGCAAGCACTCTACCAGGAAGCTTCAGCCCCAGCCCTGAAATACATTTTTAATAAATAAATTTGTTACAAATAACATACTAAACTAAAATAAAGTAGTGGGCTGTTAACACATGTGCTTTTCCATATTTCCGTGTTCTTTTCTACTACTTTGACACCATTAAAACAATAAGGAGGGCTGGGGTTGTGGCTCGGTAGCAGAGCACTTGCCAGGATGTGCGAAGCACTGGGTTTGATTCTCAGTATCAATAAATAAAACACAATCCATTGACAACTAAAATAATATTTGAAAAAATAAGCAATAAGGAACGCAAGTAATGGAGTCTCTCCTGGGCTTAGAACCCTCGTTCATCATCCCTCCTTCATCCCACCCAGGCTCTCCTCAGCCCTCAGACCCAAGGTGGGGCTCTCTCCTCACCAATACCACATTTCCCACACCTGCTGCGGGTCATTACAGAAGCTCCCTCAGGCAACTCAGAACAAGAGAGCTCCAGGCATCCCTAGAGACATGACGCACAGTGTCCCCAAGCCAGGCATCCACCGGAGGTAGCTCTGAGGACTAGGGCGCTGCAGCTGTCTCTAGAGACATGGCCCATGAGGGTCCCCAAGCCAGGTGGCTCCCTGAGGCAGTCTGAGGAGAAGGAAGCTCCAAGGGTCCCTAGAGACATGACCCACAGTGTCCCCAAGCTAGGTGGCTCCCTGAGGTAGCTCTGAGGAGAAGGGAGTTCCGGACATCCCTAGAGACATGACCGGCAGTGTCCCCAAGCTAGACATCACCCTCAGGCTGCTATAAGGAGAAGGGAGCTCCGGGCAGCCCTACAGACACTACCGACAGTGCCCCCAAGCCAGGCGCTCACCTGAGGCAGCTCTGAGAAGAAAGGAGCTCCAGGAATTCCTAGGGACGTGACCCATAGTGTCCCCGAACCAGGCATTCACCTGAGGTAGCTGTGAGGAAAAGGGGGCTCGGGCCCTCCCTGAGGGGCACCCACAGTTTCCAGGAGCCAGGCTCTGCCGTCTGGGTCCTGAGGAGAAAGCTCACCTCTCACCCTGAAGGAGGTGGACTGGCGTCAAAGATGGCGACGAGGCCCCACCCCTGATGACCACGCCCCCCTAGGCACGAGACTGGATGGCCACACCCCATGGCTATGGCCCCTGATGACCACGCCCTGCAGGACCCTGCTCATGCTCAGAGGTGCCCACCCCTAGGTTCCTGGTAAAGCTCAGCCATTTCTCCACTCTCAGCTGTTACTGGATAAAACCTGTTCCCACTGCCCTCAGGAGGTCTCAGCACATTCACTGGCTGCAATGAATTGGGTAGGTGATTGGTTAGTACAACAGGGGGATTCCTTTGAACTGATTGGTTTAGGCCATGAGGGGTGGATTGCTAAACTACATGGTTTCCCAATATGTTGTCAACCACAACAAAGTACTTGGGGGTCATCTGGCATCCCGGGTATTTCCCTGTCTCATGCTGATTGGAGGTTGCTAGGGGATTGCTATGGGTCCTCACCTAGCCTGAGTCAGGGACACCTGGTGCTGCAGACCTCTCCTGTTATTTACAGACAAACAACTCAGCAGGGTGGGTATGTGCCTAGGAGTGCTCTGTGGGTTATTCCAAGGACAAGTCTTGCACAGGCTTTGCTCTGAGGTAGAGGCTGGTTTCTCAAAAATGGAGTCACATCAGTTTCACAAGGGACATCACCAGGGGAGGGGGAGGGGAGGAAGGTGGTCAGAAAAGGGGTGGTGGGATACCACCCAGGGAGGGGCAGGGGGAGGAAGTTTGTCAGATACAGGGTGATGGGACCTCATCTGGGGACAGGGAGGGGAGGAAGGTGGTCAGATAAGGTGTGATGGGACATCACCCAGGGAGGGGTAGGGGGAGGAAGTTTGTCAGATACAGGGTGATGGGACATCACCCAGGGAGGGGCAGGGGGAGGAAGGTGGTCAGATAGGGGGTTGTGGGACATCACCCAGGAGGGGGAGGTTGAGGCATGAGATCCGGTATCTGGTGACCAGTTTTCAAGGGTGGCTCTGGCTACATTTGGGTTCACAGGGACCTGCTGGATGGCTGCAGGGCTTCCTGCACCTAAGTGTCGCAGGCAAGCAGAAACAGTCAGCCACGTGATCAGAGGAGACCGCTCCAGAAGATGTGATTTCAGCTGAGGCCCAAAACAAAAGGAGTAGTGAAAAGCTGGGGATCCCGGGGTCTGAAATGCACACCAGGTGGACAGAGGATGGACACCAAGAGCGGGAGTTGGGGCGTGTCCAGGAAGGACAGGAAGGGCCGAGATGGCCAAAGGGTACAGCACTGAAGAGAGCCCAGGCCCTGGAAGGGCTGAGTGTGTTCGGAGAAACCCGAGAAACAACGAGAAGAGCCGAGGGCAGCTGAAGTGCCCAGTCTTGATGAAGAGAGATGAAGGGAGCCAAGTGACCTCGGATGGGCCAAGTGTTTACGGAAAGGGCCGAGGGTCCAGGGCAGAGTGGAAAAGGGGGACCCAAAGAGCCGATGTTGGCAGGGAGTAGTCGAGGGCCAAAGAACGGGTTCAGGGGCGGCGCAGAGTGTCCAGGTCCTGAGCGGACCGCAGGGGGCCACGCAGAGGGCACCAGGAGGGCCAGAGGCGGTGGACGGGCCTGGGGTGGTCGGCAGGCTGGGAGGGGAGCGGGGCGGCGGGAGGTGCTCTGGGTCCCGCGGGGAGTGGGGGCGGCGCAGGCTTGGAGGAGGGAGGCCCTGGAGGACGCTGGGATCCGGAGTGGCCTGGCGGAAGCGGAGCCCAGGGCGGGAAGGGCAGAGCCCAGGGCGGGGCAGGCACGGTGGGGGAGGGCCTGGGGCGGGGCAGTAGGGCGTGGTGGAGGCCTGGGGCGTGGGTCCGGCCTTCAGCGGGGACCTCCTAGGGTCGGCCCAGGTCAGGTGTAGCCTGAGAACAGCCAGAGGAACACCACTTTCACTTCTGTGGTCAGTGTGGGAAGAGGACACGTGGGAGCCTGTGTCCCTCAGGAAGCCTCCCTGCAGAAGTACCCAGCCCGACACCCCTCAGATCTGATGGAGTCCAGGGCACAGAGCCTGAAGAGTCCTGGCAGGGATGGGGTCTTGAATGTACCCAGGACACTGCATCCTCCCCCAGTCGGCACTCAGGACACACCATCCTCTTCCAGTCTACACTGCGGACACAGGGTCCTCCTCCAGTCTACACTCGGGACACAGTGTCCTTCTCCAGTCTACACTGCAGACACAGGGTCCTCCTCCAGCCTACATTCTGACACAGTGTCCTCCTCCAGCCTACATTCGGACACAGTGTCCTCTTCCAGTCTACACTCGGAACACAGCCTACACTGGGGACACAGTGTCCTCCTCCAGCCTACAGTCAGACACAGGGCTCTCCTCCAGCCTACACTTGGGACACAGTGTCCTCCTCCAGCCTACACTGGGGACACAGTGTCCTCCTCCAGCCTACAATGGGGACACAGTGTCCTCCTCCTGTCTACACTGGGGACACAGTGTCCTCCTCCTGTCTACACTGGGGACACAGTGTCCTCCTCCAGCCCACACTTGGGACACAGTGTCCTCTGCAGTATACACACTGGACACCTCATCCTCCTCAGTGACCTTGGCTTCCCATGAGAGTGACCAGGAGGAGCGTGTGTGTGCATACCCCAGACAGTAGACAAGGCACTTCCCTTGGAGGACACCTGTATTCAAGGCTGCCCAGTAGAGGAGGCCCCCGCCTCCAGCCCTGTCTGTGGACTCTCCATTCAGAACTTAGACTTGCCCTAGCAACAAAGGTACCTGGCCCACAAACCCAGCTAAGACTCAATTCCCCTTTTCCTGGCCCACGCGGGAAGGACTCAGCCCTACTCAGGTCCTCAAGCCCTGGGAAGGGCCCTGTTGGCTCCCCAGGCTGCCTGCCACCTGTGCAGGTGTAACAGGTGAAGGGTCTCGAAATGAGCTCCTCCTGGACACGGGTCCCTCATGCAATGCCACTGTGCTCCCAAGAGAGAAAGGGGGGACACAGACACAGAGGAGGAGCCACATGGAGATGGAGGAAGAGACTGGAGCGAGGGGCCACCAGCCTAGGGCCACCTGGAGCCCCAGGAGCTGGAGAGGCAGAAGGAGCCTCCCTGGAGCCTGTGGAGGGAGCTGGACACCATTGTAAGAGGCAGGTCCTGTCCACATCTTGACCCCAGAACCTGTGAGTGGGACCTTGTGTGGAAACAGGGTCTTTGCAGAGGTCGTTAGTGAAGGGTCCTGAGATGGGCTCCTCCTGGGTCAGGGAGCCCTCATGCAATGGCCATGTCCTTAAAACAGAAGAGGGGACAGACTCAAAGGAGGAGCCACGTGGAAAATGCATTTCCAGTTAAGGCCCCAGGTTGGTGGTCACTGGCTCCAGCAGACCCTCTGCTGTGTGGGTCTCATGAAGCAGATGGACCCTGCTGCAGCGGTCACCAGGAGCTGTGCGACACGGTCTGGACGAATGACCATGGAGGAGCTGGTGTCTTTGGGGTCCTTCTTGTTGTCACATGTGGGCATCCCACCTCAGGTGCTGCACAAGCCCCCTGTGCAGAGGGCCATGGGGACCCTCCCTTCATGTTGACGGTCCTCACTGCTTCTGAATCTCAGTTTTGATGTGAAGTCAGGGCTGATGTCCGGGGTCACTACCCACTAGACCAGAGGGCCCCGAACACCCAGTGCCCACCCTGGGGGCTGCCCTCTACCTGATGATCTTGTGCTGTGTACCCCAGGCCCCTTGGCCAGACTGACTCAGGTGGGTCAGAGGTCAGCTCTGCAACAGGTGGGGACCCTCAGTAGTGTAGCAGGACTGAGCAGGGAGAGGGAGGGAGGGGTACAGGGGGTGTGAGCAGGGAGAGGGAGGGAGGGGTACAGGGGGCTGTGAGCAGGGAGAGGGAGGGAGGGGTACAGGGGGCTGTGAGCAGGGAGAGGGAGGGAGGGGTACAGGGGGGTGTGAGCAGGGAGAGGGAGGGAGGGG
The DNA here is from genome assembly GCF_048772815.1 of Callospermophilus lateralis. Lineage (NCBI taxonomy): Eukaryota > Metazoa > Chordata > Mammalia > Rodentia > Sciuridae > Callospermophilus > Callospermophilus lateralis. The sequence goes on along the minus strand of NC_135305.1, from coordinate 225,105,291 downwards.
TACAGGGCATGTGAGCAGGGAGAGGGAGGGAGGGGTACAGGGGGTGTGACCAGGGAGAGGGAGGGAGGGGTACAGGGGGGTGTGAGCAGGGAGGGGAGAGGGAGGGGTACAGGGGTCTGTGAGCAGGGATGGGTGGGTGGGTGCCCCGATTCCCTCTACACGCAGATGACCTTCCACTGGGCACCCCACCCCACAGCTGCCATGGTCACCCCAGGTCTACAGGATGCAGGGTTCCAGTCTCTCCATATGAGAGCCCCCTCTTTCCCCCAGAAGCTCTCCTGGGACTATGGGGGTCATGCCTTTGGGGCAGGGTCTCCCAGAGACTCTCTTCTGGTTAGGGAGGTCCTTGCTGCCCAGGGCATGAGTTCTGTGGCCCGCTAATATCAGTGTCCACATCCACTGCAGGCCCTGGGAATGCCAAAGGCCCTCTGCCACCTGATAGGTAGGGATGCGGACAGGGAGGTGACCTGGAGGGTCTTGGGGCCCAAGGAGTCAGCAGGGTGCTGAGAAGAGGGGCAGATGGAGAAGGGACAGAGGGGACAGGGAGACAACTGGAGTGATGAGGACCCAAGCTTAGGGCCTGGGGTCCTGGGTCGGGGGAGATGCAGGAAGGAGCTTCCCAGGACCCTGCAGAGGACGGCCTGCCCTTCAGGACCCCAGCCCCAGAGATGTGGACCAGAGGCAGGAGGTGCTCTGAGCCCCGAGGGTGTAGGGCTGACGGCGGCCAGCAGGAGGCGCAGGGAGTCTTCTGAGCATCAGCGCCGCTGTCAGCCTTGAGGCAGGGACTGGGTCCATCCCATGGTGACACACAGGGCAGGTGAGCAGTGCAGGGTGTAGGGCTGACGGCGGCCCGCAGGAGGCGCAGGGAGTCTTCTGAGCATCAGCGCCGCTGTCTGCCTTGAGGCAGGGACTGGGTCCATCCCATGGTGACACAAAGGGCAGGTGAGCAGGGCGGGGCTGTCCTGGTCCTGCCGGCGCTGGACACACAGGGGCAGATGGGCAGGGCTGTACTAGTCCTGCCCGCGTGGACACACAGGGCAGGTGGGCGGGGCTGTCCTGGTCCTGCCCGAACTGGACACACCAGGCAGGTGAGCCGGGCAGTCTGATGAACAGGTGCTCATGGAAGGTGACCTTGACACAGACTCAGGGCTGTGACGTGGGCAGCGGCAGGACCCAGAGTCACTCAGGAGAGGCTCAGGTGGAGGCTGAGGCCGCAGCCTGGGGAAGAAGTCAGCCTGTCACTTGCGGGAGAGGAAAGTGCTCCTGCGGGACCCTGAGGCCCAGCCAGGGCTCATGAGTGACATGGAGTGCTGGGCGCAGGAGGAGGGAGGCTCAGGCCCTGGGCTGCGGGATTTGGTGATGGAGGAGCGCTGAGCCTCTCTCTCAGGGAGACGTCTGTCCCCAGGCAGACCACAGCCTGAGCCCCACCTTGCCCCTGTGCCTCTCCCAGGAAGCAGCCTAAGGCCAGCTGACCCGAGGCTCTGGTAGACCCAGGGTGCTTTCCTGTCACAGGGTCCCTGGGCGACAACACCAGTCAGGAAGGAGTTGGGATGGGGGGTGCTCAGCTGAGCCCCAGAGGGGGCCACTCCTAGACAGGAGACGTGATAAAGCAGTGCCACCACTCACAGACCCAAAGAGAGGAGGGCAGGGTCTCATGCTCTGGACAGAGGGAGCCAGCTGACCCACCAGGGGGCAGGGGGCATGACCCCAGGGCCTAGGCCTGTGTCGGGGTCCAGCGAGTCACTCCAGCAGGTCTCCCACAGGGAGTACCGCCTGGTGGGCTCACCACAAGCACACAGGTCATTGCACCTCCCAAGGTGCCTCAGGGCCATCACGGCTTCAATGGACAGCCAAGTGGGACGTGGGGCCAGCAGGCCAGGTCCAGCAAACTATCTCCAGCTGTCCCACAGGGAGAAAGGAGTGTCACCAGGAGGGTGAGAACTGGACACTGTCCATGTGACTGAGCCCTGCTCTGGTGGGGGAGCCCACCCCGTGCCAGCAGGGTGGCATCAGGACATCAGAGGAGTCACTATAGGGGACACAGGCTCACACTGACTTGGCACAAGGCTCCTGCTCTGGGGGAGCAGACAGGGAGAGGGTGGTGCCAGGGAGACCTGGTTGAAGAGGCTCCCAAACTCAGGGGTCTGCAGAGCTGAGCAGAGGGGAGGCGGGGGAGGAGCCCCAGGGCCCAGGGAGCTGCAGAGCTGAGAAGGGGGGAGGGGGGAAGGAGCCCCAGGGCCCAGGGAGCTGCAGAGCTGAGAAGGGGGGAGGGGGGAAGGAGCCCCAGGGCCCAGGGAGCTGCAGAGCTGAGAAGGGGGGAGGGGGGAAGGAGCCCCAGGGCCCAGGGAGCTGCAGAACTGAGCAGGAAGGAGCCCCAGGGCCAAGGGAGCTGCAGAGCTGAGCAGAGGGAGGCAGGAAATGAGCCTGGTGGACAGGACATCTGGAAGGCTGGGATGAGGGGCCAACTTTGGATGCAATTTCATGGCCCTGTTAGTGTCCTGTGCTTGGAAACAAAGAGTCACAGGGGCTTAAACCATTTTGCCAGTCCAGTGGGATCTTCTCCCCCAGCCTTGGAGGGCAGAAGGCTGAGACCAGGGGTCACAGGGCTTAGCTCCCTCCACAGGCTCCAGGCAGGACTTGTCCAGCTACAGAGGGAACTTTACAGATGGCGGGAGTGCCAAGGTGGCCTTTCAGCACTTGGCCAGTGCAGGGGAACCCTGGGGCTGATGTAGGAAATGACCACAAACCAGCGGTTGAAAACCACAGGACCTTGTCCTCTGCAGCCCTGGAGGGCAGAGGCCAAGGCCAGGGGCCCCAGGCTGAGATCCCTGCACAGGCTCCTGTGGCCCTGGGCTGGTGGCCCTCACTGCAGTCTCTGCCTCCGTTCCACGTGGGTCCTCCTCTGTGCCTGTGTCCCCTCTTCTGTCTCTAGTGAGGACACGGCCATTGCATGAGGGCCACCTGACCCAGGATGGTGTCATGTTGAGATCATTACCTAATTACATCTGCAGAGACCCTACATGCAAAAGAAGCCCTACCCGAGGTCCCAGTGCACTTGGGGTGCTAGTCACCCCACTGGGGTAGGACATGATGAGGCATCCCAGGTGGGGAGGAGGAAGGCAGATGATTGACAGGAGGAGGAAGGCAGGGGAGCAAGGGCGAGTGGGCCAGCCCATGTGGGATGCCTGATAGACTTCCAAGCAGGGTGCTGGGCACGGAGTCCCGTCTGGAAGCCCGTGTGTTCTCATCTACAAACGGGGGAGTCATGGGAGGTCAGAGGGTGTAAGTCATGAGACAGATGAGATCATCCGCCCCAGGTGCAGAAGGAAGCTGCCCGGGACTCCAGGCAGGGCCTGGGAACGGGCCAGCATTTGGCAGGTGGAGGACAAGCACAGGTGGACGGCCGGACCACCAGGGAGCGGAGAAGGGTGGGTGCCTGGAGTCCTGTTGTGGGGTCACAGGGGCATGACAAGCGGTTTGGTGCCAGGGCCCCTGGAATGTGGGAGCAAAGGGCGTGTGGGGCTCTGCGCCCTCACAGTGTGTCTCTGGGAGAGCTAGGTGCTCTGCATGGAGGCCCATCACCCTGCCTGCCCAGCCGAGGGACTGCCTGCCACCCTTGGTTTCTCTCTCCAGACCACTGTACCTTCCCACCAAGCCAAGGCAGCATTGTGTCCTGATGCTCAAGATGTCGTGAGGTCTGACACTGCCCGGCTGCTGTCTGTCCTCGGCTTGAGCATAGAGAGGAGAGCCATCGGGATGGATCAGGGGCCACCTCAGCCATCTTGACCTCAGGGTTCCACATGGCTCCCTAAATATGTCCCCTTAGCTTTGAAGAGTTGCACGTCACTGGTGGTCCTGGGAGGTGTCTGCTTCTACAAGAGCCCTGCAGAGTGGGTGTGTGTCCTGCCCACTGTAGCCAGAGAATGAGTGGACGCACCCATGCTGGGGCTGGCTCCAGGGTAACTGCAGGCTGCCCAGCAGGGGGGCCTGACCTGTCTTCAAACCCTGAGGGCCAATCAGAAGGACCAGAGGGCACCTCCCAATCTGGGTGAGATCCAGGGCTACACACTGACCTCCCCTTGAGCAGGAGCCTTCGGGGTGAGGGGGCGCCCCCTGGTTGCAGCCAGTGCTCCCAAGAGCCCCAGCACCTTTCATGGAGTGGACGGGCTCCAGGTCCAAGCTCTCCATCCATTTCCCTTTAGACCCCCTCCACGCAGGCGGTGGCCTCTCCTGGGCTGTGGGAGCAGGAACCAGCCCCCAGCACCCACCTTGGTGGTCTCCCAGACAGGCGCCTGCAGTCTGGGGCCCTAAGGAGCTCTGGGACCAGGGTTGGGGTGAGGATGCTGCCGAGCGCTGGCTTGGAACCCAGGAGGAGGAGGTTCCCAAGGGAGTCCTTCACCCACAAGGCCGGTTCTAGCCCATGGGGAGGGGACCGTGGAGCCTGGGGTCCTTGGGTTCCCGGGCTGGAGCCTGGGGTGTGGAGGAGCTGGGCTCACTTAGCGGCATGGAGACGTGGGTGCGGGGACTCCACCTCCACCACCAGCACCTCTCCTTTTGGGGAAGGGGGACGACATGCCTGTGCCAAGCCCTGCTCCACAGCGGGAGGAACCCGTGGCTGGGGAAGTGGCGCCCAGACCATCTCAGAGGGTGGAAGACAGGGGGGGGGGGGCCGCTGGTGCCTGTGAACGCTTGGGTGACACAGCCAGGTGTGCGAGGCCGGGTCGGGTCACCAGGTGAAGCTCGGGGGTCAGCAGTCCGTTCTTTACAGGATGCCTGTGAGTAGAGCCCTGCCCAGCGCCCCACGTGCATGTCCAGGGCTCCCCGTGCCTCCCCTGCGCCCTCTCAGGGCTCCCCTTCGCCCCCTCTGCTCCTGTCCAGCGCCCTGTGTGCCTGCCCAGGGCTACCCGTGCCTCCCCTGCGTCCCTCTGCGCCTGCCCGGCCAAGCCTGTGCTCCCTGTGAGCCTGCCTAGGTGAGCCCGTGGACCCCCAGTTGCAAGCCGGCACTCTTCTGCAGTAGGGGAGGAGCACAGTGTCCCGCTGCCCAGGGCAGCCCTGTGCGAGGGGAGAACCCAGGAGGGCTGGGGAGCCGAATGGTCGGCCCTAAGGGGAAGGCTCAGCGGTGCCTGGCGGGGCGCTGGCCTCGACCTCCAGGGTCTCTACGGAAGCGAGGTCCCAGGGGCTGCTGCTTCTCCCACTCTAATGCAGAGTGCACTGGCGACTCCTGCAACTGCTACCTTGGCTCTGCAGGACACAGCAGGTGACATGCCACCGCCTGGGGCTCTGTTGATTTGGGGAAGCACAGAGGGAGGGACCAGGGAGGGAAGGGAGGAAGGGAGTCGCCGCCCCCACCTGCTGGGGGCTGAGGAGCACGTGAGCCGCCCAAGTATGGGAGCCCTGGCCTGCTGGGCCTCCTGGTGCTGTCCAGGAAGGGCCCTGTGAACTGAGTCCCACGGAGCACAGGGGTCTCACAGCAACCCAATTAACAGGAGCATTGAGAAGTGAGCCCTTCTGGGGCAGAGGTCTCCTGGGCGGAGAGGCCAGGATGTGTGCTCTGGAGCCAGCCACCTGCAGATCACACCCACCCCAGCCTCTGAGCCGGGCCCACCTGGACAGTGGCTCAGCTTAGCAGCCCCTGCTTCCCAGGCTGTAGGTGGGGGGCCTGGAAGGTGGGGGAGGTGGGCACACTGTGCCACCAGAGGAAAAGGGGGACTCCTGGAACCTTGCCAGGGGGTGCCTCTTCAAGTGACGGGGCACCTGAACGTTCTGTCGACCTCTCGGGTCATGCAGGGTGACACGAGGCACAGAGGAGCCAGGAGGGGCGTGGGCTCGGCCTGCTCCCTCTCTGCATCCCCTTGTCTGCCTGGGTGAGGCTTCATGAGCAGAAGAGGGCTGTCCTTGAGACCACAGGATGTCACACACCCGGGAGCGCCCAGCCTGCACGGTCCAGCAGCCCTCACCTGATGACCAGGAGAATGGGACAGAGAACAGGGCACTCACAGCCCTGTCCTCCTCCCAGGCCATGGCGTCCCCCAGGATCGAGGCTGTCATCCAGGAGAGGCACAGGATGGGGGAGTGTCCCATGTGGGAAGAGGAGACCGGGCAGCTGGTGTTTGTGGACATCAACACCAGGACTGTGTGTTGGTGGAACCCACTCTCTGGGGAGGTGCAGACAGGGGGCTTAAGTGGAACTGGGGCCTGCAGATGGTGGAACAAAGGAAGTGGGCCTGGGGGCTGCAGAGGGTGGGACAAAGGAAGTGGGTCTGGGGGGTGGAGACTTTGGGCCAGAGGAAGTGGGCCTGGGGATCTGCAGAGGGTGGGACAAAGGAAGTGGGTCTGGGGGGGTGGAGACTTTGGGCCAGAGGAAGTGGGCCTGGGGGACTGCAGAGGGTGGGACAAAGGAAGTGGGTCTGAGAGGTGGAGACTTTGGGCCAGAGGAAGTGGGCCTGGGGCCTGCAGAACATGGGCCTGAGGAAGTATGGGTCCCCTGGAGATCCAGGTGCTTCTGGGAAGGGAGCTGTGAGACCATCCTATGTGCCCAGGGCCCCGTGTCCCCTGAAGTCGGCTCGTTTAGCTTTGAAGCTGTCCTGCCTGCTTGTGGACCCATGTCCCTGAGGTCCCTGGGCTTGTTGGTGCCTTTGCCACAGGTGTCCAGCATCACTCGTGGCCTGAGGGTTGCAGGGGCCCAGCCGGGGCACCTGCTTCTTCAGCACCTGTCCCCCTGCTCCAGAGCCCCTGAAGTGTGGGCTGTCACACCCTGGGCACAGGACAGACCATGGGGTGGGAAGTCCTGGTGTATAGCTATAGTTGGAAGGACCAAAGCCGGGCTTGCTGTCATCCAGGTTAAATCCTGGAAACACTGACATCCTCCTGGCTGCTGTGTGGAGCCTGCACCTGGCTCTGACCCCGGGTTATGCCACACATGCACCTGTCCTGACTCAGGAGCTAGGGTGGGGGTGACTGTGCATTTCCCAGGCTCATGTGTGTGCATGGACCCACACACCTGGGAGGTACCTGTGTGTCTGTGGGGCTTGCATACCTGTGTGGACTGCTGACTCCTGTGGATTCACACACCTGGGAGGTACCTGTGTGTCTGTGGGGCTTGCACACCTGTGTGGACTGCTGACCCCTATGGACTCACACACCTGGGAGGTACCTGTGTGTCTGAGAGGTTTGCACACCTGTGTGGCTGACGACCCCTGTGGGTTTTCTGAGGAGCAGAAGCAGCATTCTGGGAGCATCCCCCACTCCCCCTCCCCCTCCCAAGGGCAGGTGCCACTGTCCCCCTTGCAGATCAGGGCTGGCCCCAAGTCTGTGTCTGGCCTCAGGTGCCATCCTGTGGAGCCTGCCCCAGGCCCAGCGTCCTACCCGAGGGCTCAGGGGCACCCGCGGCTCTCACACTAGCACTGACGTGAGGAGAGGCCAGTGCTCTCCACTCCTGCAGTCCTGCTGGCCTGCGTGGACCAGGCTCTCTGCAGCCCCCTCCCCATCGGAGCGGCCCGTCGTGGGGAGGGGGTGCAGAGAGATGGTCCACGCAGGCCCAGCAGGACTGGTCCTGTGCTGAGACATGCTCTGTGCCCTGATGTTGCCTCCTGGCGGGAGCCCCGTGGGTGGAGTCTCCTGGAGAAGCAGCAGCCGGGCCACCCTGCTGTCTTCTGTCCGCCCAGGAGATCCTGTTGGCTGTGTGGCTCTGCGCAGAGAGGGCAGCTACATGGTGGCCTCTGGCACCTGCCTTGGCCTCCTGGACTGGGAGAAGGGGCAGGTGGAGTGGGCGGCCTGGCTGGACTGGGAAGAGCCCCACAACAGGTTCAAGGACGGGAAGGTGGACCCCACCGGGAGGTTTGTGACAGGTGGGCTGCTGAAAGGACTGGCCCAGGCCACCTGCAGAGCCTCCCATCATGGCGGATGCCGGCTGGGTGGGGACCTCAGGAGCCCTCCCCAGGCTGCTGGCAAGCGGCCCCCGGGGGCCATGCAGGTGCTGGGCAGCCCACAGGTTCCCTCCCACTCCAACGCCCATGGCTTCCATGTCATTCTTCCCAGATCCCTGCCCAGAGAGGACCCTGGGAGGGTCGAAGCAGCCAGGGTGGGGCAGTGGCCAGGGCCGCTGGCCAGAGGCCATTCACGTGCGGCTGAGGGCCCTGCACCTCTGCCTGAGCAGGACTCTTCCCAGTGGAACATCCCTGGGGTCCCCCCTTCGCCCAGCACAGAGGCTCACTCACAGATGCAGCCTGAGGGCCCATCCTGCCTGCTGTCCCCCGACTGAGGGTGACCACAGCTCTCTGCACAGCGGGTCTGTGTGGGGTGGGCAGGACAGGGTGGGGTGCTGACCACTGACCTTCCACTCTCTCCAGGCACCATGCCAGAGGCATCCGCCCCAGGAGTGTGGGAGCCGGGGCAGGGCTCCCTGTACACACTCTATGCTGACTGCTCCATGGTCAGACAGCTGGACATCCCCAACGGGCTGGACTGGTCCCTGGACCATCACACTCTCTACCACGTGGACGGCCTGGACTACTCTGTGCGGGCCTATGACTAGGACGTGCAGACAGGAGGCCTGGGTAGGGGCCACCGTTGCTAGCCCCCCACACCCTCCCCAGAGGAAGGCCTCCATGGCCAGCCCCCACACCCTCCCTGGATGGGGCTACCGTGACCAGCCCCCCCCACACCCTCCCTGGGGTAGGAGCCTCCATGGTCAGCCCTCACACCCTCTATGGGTGGGGCCACCATGGCCAGCCCCCATGCCCTACCTGGGCGGGGCCTCCCTGGCCAGCCCAGCACGCCCTCCCTCAGGTATGGGCCTCTGTGGCAAGCCCCCCATACCCTCACTGGGGTAGGAGCCTCCATGGCCAGCTCCCCACATCCTCCCTGAAGTACGGGCCTCCATGGCCAGCCCCATAAGCCCTCACTGGGCGGGACCAACCATGGCCAGCCCCCCAATGCCCTTCTCGGGGAGGGCCTTTTATGGCCAGCCCCCCACACCCTCCCGAGTCCCCTCCTGGGGTCCCAGATGCACCATGGGGTCTGTCACTCCCTCACATTGTTGAGGCCACACTATGTCACCCCCTGGTCTGGGCAGTGAGGGGCCACACGCCTCTGTCTGTCCTGCCGCAGCAAACCCATGACAGGTGTGCCAGCTGGAGCCAGAGCAAGGCATGCCAGATGGGCTGTTCATGGACACCACGGGGACATTCTGGGTGGCCTGCATTGATGGAGGCAGGGTGATCCGCATGGACGCCGAGACAGGTGTGTGCATAGGGCAGTCGGTCAAGGATGGGCCATGGGGTGCTCTGTGCCACGGTGTTCAGGGTCCAGGAGTGGGACCACTTGCTTGTCCAGCTACAGGGGGACCTGTGCAGATGGGCAGTGCAGGGAACACAGGGGCTGATGTAGAAAATGACCACAAACCAGCGGTTGAAAACTACAAGACCTTGTCCTCTCCCACCCTGGAGGGTGGAGGCTGGACCAGGGTCACAGGCTGAGCTCCCTGCACAGGCTCCAGGGGGCTCCTCCTGCCTCTCCAGCTCCTGGGCTCCAGGTGGCCCTGGGCTGGTGGCCCCTCCCTGCAGTCTCTGCCTCCGTCTCCACGGAGCTCCTCCTCTGGGTCTGTGTCCCCTCCTCTGTCTCTTGGGAGGACATGGCCATTGCATGAGGGCCACCTGACCCAGGAGGAGCCCATTTCAGGACCCTTCACTAACGATCTCTGCAGAGACCTGTTCCCACACCAGGTCCCACTCACAGGTTCTGGGGTGCAAATGTGGACAGGACCCACCTCTTACCATGGTGTCCAGTTCCCTCCATGAGCTCCAGAGAGGCTCCTCCTGCCTCTCCAGCTCCTGGGCTCCAGGTGGCCCCTCACTCCAGTCTCTGCCTCTGTCTCCACAGGGCTCCTCCTCTGGGTCTGTGTCCCCTCCTCTGTCTCTTGGGAGGACATGGCCATTGCATGAGGGCCCCCTGACCCAGGAGAAGCCCATCTCAGGACCCTTCACTAATGACCTCTGCAGAGATCCTGTTCCCACACCAGGTCCCACTCACAGGTTCTGGGGTGCAAATGTGGACAGGACCAACCTCTTACAATGTGTCCAGCTCCCTCCAGGAGACTGGCCTCTCCAGCTCCTGGGCTCCAGGTGGCCCTGCTGACCCCTGCAGTCCATGAGGAAGGGCAGACTTGGGGATCAAGTGCTGCAGGTGCCAGGGAGAACCAGCCGGCCCAGGGCCCCACTGGGGAGTGGGCAGTCAGGCCACCTGGGGTCCAGCAGCAGATGGGTGGCTGGGCTTCAGGGATGTACCTGAGCTTTACTCACAGGGACGCGGCTGTGCACCCCGGAGATGCCCGTGTCCAGGGTGACGTCCTGCTGTTTCGGGGGGGCTGACTACTCCGACCTGTACGTGACCTCTGCAGCGGACAGCCTGAGTCCAGAGCAGCTGTTGCGGGAGCCGCAGGCAGGACACGTCTTCAAGGTCAGTGGGGTGTCCCTGCCAGGGTCAGCTTGGCTCCCGGCCATGGCTGCTCGGCCAGGTGTAACGCATCTTGACCTAGGGGACTGGAGCGGGCTTGGCAGCATCCATGGGGACATCTGTCCACCTGGAAAACAGCCCTCCCAAGGCCCCATGTGCCCTGCTGTACACAGAGACGTTTACGGGAGGTTTAGGAAACTGGTGTGGCTGGCACTGCCGTGGCTGGTGCTGCCGGGAGACTCAGCTGTGCCCAGGGACTCACCTCCACCCTCTCCTCCCGCAGGTCCTGGGCCTGGGGGTGAGAGGCCTTGCATCCTGCCACTTCTCTGGCTGAGGAACCCCACCGTCCAATGCAGCTTGAGCCAGGCCTCCATCCCTGGGGTCAGGCCAGGCTCGGCTCTGGCAGGGCACTCCCTGCCTGACCGCTGTTCACAGCTGATAATAAATGTGGCCACCTCAACGTCATCTGTGCAGCTGCTGCCCTGGGATGTGGTCTCCCCCAGGACTGCCCCATGCTATGTCCAGTGTCACCCAGCTTCAGCTTGTAATGCCCCCGTGTGTTCTCCAAGGTCCCCACAGGTCACCTGCATTCCCCAGAACATGTGGCCACACTGGTGTCTCTGAGGTTGGCCTCTCTGCCTCCACTTGGTGCTGGGTCACTGAGAGCTGGAACCTGAGCATGGGCTGTAGCTGTGCTGGACGTGCACAAGTTCATCAGCCAGGGATCGAGCCGGACATCAGGTGCCTTCACAGCACTGGGCGCCCAGCGCCTCTACTTCCAAACAGCCCATTTACCCCTGGAAGGCACCTGCACTCCAGCAGTACCAAGTCCCCTGCCCAGCCCCATCACCTGCCCACTGCCTGTGTCTGGATGGCCTGCTGTGGATAGGTCCTGCCCATGGAATCCACACTATGTGACCCTCTGTGTCAGCTTCTCTCACCGAGCCCCAGGTCTCAAGGTCCGTCCCACTTGTAGCATGTGTCAGAGCTGAAGTCCTTTTCAGGACTGAGTAATATTCCATCATGTGGATGGACTCGTCCTGTTCCCCATTCCTCCTCAGTGGACAACTGGGTCACTTCTCCTTTCTGACCCTTGTGCATGGTGCTGCTGTGAATGTTCACACACAAGTTTTCATTCCAGCGTCTGTTTCTGGGTCTTCAGGGACGTACCTAGGCTGGAGGTAATGTGGAATGTGAACTTCCTGCATAACCCCAAGAGGCCCCTGCACACTGTCCCTGCACAGGGGCTCCACGCTACCCTCCTCAAATGCACATGCTAAGAGTGACGTAGAACGTTGAATCCCCGACTCCAGAGGGCTCAGCACAGAGCTCCTGGAGGTCCCCACACAGGTGGCCTGCAGCTGCACACGGCTCTGCTTGCCGGCTGCTGGGAGTCTCTGTCCTGGGGTCCCCGTGGTCATGGTGGCAGAGTGCAGCTTGTGCTGTGGGCAGGGGCAGGCAGTGCTGTGAACAGGAAGGCCGTCCTGGGGCTCAAGCCTCCATCCTGGGAGTGAGGCCTGTGTGGAGTTGGTCCTGGCCTAGTGGTCAGTCCTGGAGAGGGGCAGCTGGCCTGGGAAGAGGGAGAGACCTGGTCTCAGGTGCAGTCACTGATACAGGGTGCTGAGCGGCCAGGCGGGGACCTTAGGGAGGCCAAGCAGGGGCCCAGGAAGTGGGCATCCTCCTGCTGACCACCACTGTCCACTCAGGGGCTGGGTGTCCAGGAGGCAACTGTGTGGGAGACCAACTTTGACGTGACTGAGTCACACTCCCCCGCTGGGTGCTGAGGCGCTCAGTCACAGAAATGTGGCAGAGCTTTCCCCACCTTCTTGGGTTCGAGGGTCGGTGTCTGGGGCATGGATTTGTCTTGCTACAGCCCATGGGTGGACCTACACTCACCTGTTCCTTTGTGATATAACCCTTGCCCTGTTTAGGGTAGAATTTTCCATGGAAGTGCCTTGTGGGTCCCCTTCTCTTACTGTGTCCTTGGGTGTGGCCTACCCAGGTGTCAGTCAACCTGCTGACAGTGGACATCATGAAGATAGACTCAGCCCCCTGAAACCTGACCCCTTACCTCATTTGAATAGCTTCTCCTCAATAAAAGGGGTCAGTGCATGCTCTCTCTCTCTTCCTGAGGACCCTTAAGGTCAGAGGAGCCGTCACAACGACCCCAAAAAAAAAGGTATTTGTATCTCTTGTGTGGTCATTTTGCACAGCCCAGTCAGCCCAGTTTACCTGGAGTGGCCCCTGAGCCTTTTAGTTGCAAGAAGAGAAACCTGGCACATGATTTTGGAAATTCAAATGGAAATGAAACCCATTAAACGCTATTTGTCAAAAAGTGGTGATTTAACAAGCTTTGGAAACTATATTCAGTGAAATGAAAATATATGCAAACCAAAATTTCCACAAAAATTGACTCATAATCATCCATAACTAAAATATGAAAAAAAAATTTAAGAGAATCAGAAGAAAATCCATGGAATCTTAGAGAGTGATACTGTGTGTTTGGTGTGTGTGTGTGTGTGTGTGTGTGTGTGTGTGTGTGTGTGTGTGTGTTCTGGAACTGGGGACCAAATGCAGGGCAGCACACATGGTGGACAACCTCAGCTACATACAACCTCAGCTATAATACTCAGCTACATCCCTAGCCCTTGGTGATGAGTTTTAACACACAATACTAAAAGTAAATTGGCAGAAGAAAATATTGATAGCATGGACTTTATAAAATCAAATTTTTACCAAGTGTGGTGTTGCATGCCAAGAATCCTAATTACTCAAAAGAATGAGGCAGGGGGGCTGGGGTTGTGGCTCAAGTGGTAGCACACTCACCTGGCATGCGTGCGGCCCAGGTTCAATCCTCAACACCACATACAAACAAAGATGTTGTGTCCGACGAAAACTAAAAAAAAATCAATATTAAAAAATTCTCTCTCTCTCTCTCTTTAAAAAAAAGGCTGAGGCAGGGAGATTGCAAATTCAAGGCCAGCCTGGGAGATTTTTAAAGGGATGGGGTATAGCTCAGTGGTAGAGCACCTGCCTGGCATATGTGAGGCCCTGGGTTCAATCCCCAGCATCACATGAAAAAATTAAATTGTATACTCTGTGAAAGACAGAAAAAAAAGAAAAGCTATAGACTGAGATAAATTATTTACAACATGCAATTCTCTTGTGCAGAAACCTCTTGTGAAGAAGCATACCACATAACTAAGGCAGACAAGGCCATCGAGGAGGTGCAGCTAACTCCCTGTTCCTTAAGTGTGGGCCCTCTATAATGACTTCTTCCAGAAACACATACAACAGGGACATGCAGAGAACAGTAACTCCACAGTCAGAAACTTGAAAGGCACTCAAGTGCCTTTCAATACTTTCAATACTTTAGTATTTCAATACTTTCAATACTTTAGTATTGAGTGTGCCAGCTGAGCACACTCAATACTAAAGTGACATTCACCTTGAGGGCTTGAGATGACAGAGCAGCTCTCCACCTCTGTGACTGCTTCCCCCAGACCATGGCCCAAGTCTAGATGTGAGGAAAAACAAGTAAACTCCAAAGCAGAACAATCTAAAAATACCTGACAGGTCCTCCCCATGTGCCGAGGTCACTGGAACAAGGAAGTTCAGAGAAACTGTCACCCCAAGAGGAGTCTACAGAGACATGTTGACTGGATGTCATTTGGGGTCCTGGATGGGGTCCTGGAACAGGAAGAGGCAGAAATGAGAATCCATAGGAAATACAACTTCAGTTATTTATAGCATACTAGTGTTTATTCTTCATGACAAATGGTCTAAGATGTTAATACATCTGAGATAGTGCACCTAAGTCATCACAAGGGCAAAGTCAGGTTGAGGCTTCCTTTGAAATTTCTGTATAAAGATAAAGATACTCAAATAAAACTTTAAACATGACTACATTTCCAGGCTGGGTTGTGGCTCCATGGTAGAGAGTTCACCTAGCATGCACAAGGCACAAGGACATGCCAGTCACATGCCTGTCATCCCAGTTACTTGGGAGGCTAAGGCAAGAGGATCATACATTTGAGGCTCACCTGGGCAATACAGCAAGACCATATCTCAAAATTAAATTTTAAAAAGGGCTAGGGATGTATGTAGCTACGTGCTTGCCAAGCACATACAAGGCCCTGAGGTCAACACCCAGTGTGAACAAAAACTCTCCAGGCCACACAACTGATCATAGACAACCATTGCAGGAATAGAACAGGGAAGAAGCCATTATATCAACCTCCCAAAAATAATTAAAGTAAACCTGCACTTTGTTCAGCTCACAATGCTAACATATCTAACCTCTGCTTCTACTAATTTAAATATGATAATATTTTAAATATGATAGCTTTTTAAATATGATAAAAAGTGTATGTACTTTTCTAATAAACCCAGCAGATGTGCAATATACTCAACTCTGCTCTAAAAGCCAACTTATAAGCACATAGGGGCACAATCATTAGGATGAAATGTAATTATGGCACTTCACATGAAATAACTCTTAGTGTTAATAAACATATAACCTCAAAAGAAGAAATTCAAATTTCTGAACTCAAAACATAATGGTATATTTTCAATGCTACTTCAAACAGATACAAAACACAAACAGAGTTCTCCAACAAGAATTCCTGGCAATATACAAAGCATCATGCTCATCAGAAGACCCAATCCCTTGCTTGCAATGAATAAGAAAACAACTTTTTATAAATGTAAAACTTTAGGGCCCGAGGATGTTGCTCAGTGGTAGAGCACTTGCCTAGCATATGTGAGTCACAGGCTTCGATTCTCAGGACCACATAAAAATAAACAAATGTAGAACTTTAATAAGACATAGGGATATGCTTTCTAAATTGAAAAATAGAAAAGAAAATGTTTGTTTAAAAATTTATTTTTAGTAAAAAATATTTCTTAATTACACAACTCAGCTATTGACTTGTCTCTTACACATTGTAACGACTTGGATCCTAAGGAAACTTCATCTACAGTGGTTTTAAAAATCATGCAGGGGATGGGCTGGGGATGTGGCTCAAGCGGTAGCGTGCTCGCCTGGCATGCATGCGGCCCGGGTTTGATCCTCAGCACCACATACAAAGAAAGATGTTGTGTCCGCCGAAAACTAAAAAATAAATATTAAAAAATTCTCTCTAAAAAAAAACAAAGAATCATGCAGGGGACTGGGGTTGCGGCCCAGTGATAGAGCACTCGCCTAGCATGTGCAAGGCCCTGGGTTCAATCCTCAGCACCACATATAAATAAAATAAAATAAAGGTACTGTGTACAACTAAAAAATAAATATTAAAAAAAGGATCAGGTGGGGTTGTGGCTCAGTGATAGAGTGCTTCCTTAGCATGTGCGAGGCCCTGAGTTAGATCCTCAAAAGCACATAAAAATAAATAAAGGTTAAA
The DNA here is from genome assembly GCF_048772815.1 of Callospermophilus lateralis. Lineage (NCBI taxonomy): Eukaryota > Metazoa > Chordata > Mammalia > Rodentia > Sciuridae > Callospermophilus > Callospermophilus lateralis. The sequence goes on along the minus strand of NC_135305.1, from coordinate 225,089,437 downwards.
AAAAGAATCATGCAATATAATAGTTGACATTGAAATTTTTTCTTAGAAAAATTTCATCTAAATCTGGAAGAGATATTGTGAGATATATATATATAAATATATATATATATATATATATATATATATTTATATATATATGTAAATACATAATGTTTTTGAACATATCTCTGGATACCTCTGATGCTTGAGTTCTAGCAAATGACATTGTGTGTGTGTGTGTGTGTGTGTGTGTGTGTGTGTGTGTGTAAAAATATATGTGTGTGTGTATGGTGCTGGGATGGAACCCAAGGCCTCTCAATTGCTAGGCAAGTGCTCTGTCACTGAGCTGCATACCCAGTATGCAAAGACATCTCAATAAGCAGAAAATAATTAAAATCATTTAAGATTATCATGAGAATTTTCAAACAAGACAAGTCTCTCAATGGAAAACCAAGAAAGCAAAAAGCATATTTTAAAAATATTGCTGAGGGAAAACAGCAGAAGTTCACAGGATTAAGAATTCTGTAGAAAATTAAAAAGAACTGAAAACCTGGTGGACATGGGGCATTTCCTAGGAAATACAGACATTGCAAAACAACTAAATTAAGAAAACTCAATCGATCCATTAGCATAGCAAAGTTGGAACTGCTGCTGGGAGATCTCCCACTGGAAAAGACCCTGGGATCATTAGGTCTCACAGCTAAGTGTTACCTGACCTTTCACAAATTCTGATTTTATTTCAAATGTTTATGATCTAGATAAAAAAAAAAAGGTGACTTTCCTAAATTCAGTTCATGTTCCATCAAAGCCTGATATAGTCAAGATATTTCATCCATGTAGAACGTCAATGTTTATTCAACAGGCTATTTTGTGCACCACTGCAAATGTACTGTCAATTAGTGCCCTGAGCTGTGGCTGAGAGAGGCAGGGCCTGGAAACAGGGTAGGGTCTGGAGGAGGGCCACAGTCTGGACAGGGCAGGGATCTGGAGAAGAGATGTGGGGGCCTTGGGGGAGGGGTCTAGGCAGAGTCTATGGAGGATGTGGTCTGGGGGATGGGGTGGGGTCAGGAGAAGAAAGGCAGGCCTGGAAGAGGGGTCTGGAGGAGGGTCAGAGCCAACAGGAGGGACAACAGATGGTGAGGAATACTGGCCTTGGTGGTCACTCACTCAGAGCCCCTAGTTCTCTAGCCTTCCATCCCAACAACCCACCTCAGGGAAACTGACCTGAGCTGGGTGGAGGCAGCAACAGTCTGCCTCACCCACCACCCTCCACCTGGTACAGTAGGTCCCAGCAGCTTCACTGAATCCTGGGCAGAAGTCCCTGGCCATCCACCACCCCTGCCTGCTCTGTACCAGCCACCATAAAGTGCTTGGAAGTAGCAGGTATTCCACTGAAAGAGGACAGGACCCGGGTACGGTAGTATACACCATCATAATCCCAGCTACTTAGGAAGACAGAGAAATGAAAATTCTAAATTTGAGGCCAGTCTGGGCAATTTAGCAAGATCCTCTCTCAAAAAGAGAAGTGAGGGTGTTGCTCACTTATAGGGGTAGAGCACTTACATAGGATACATGAAGTCCTGAGTTCAAATCCCAGTCTAAAATATGTATATAATTTAAGGCAACGGGTACACTGTTTTTATAAGACCCAATTCCTTTTATTCTACGTTCATCTTATCATCATTTAAATGCATTACCACATTCATGAACAATGAATTATTTTGGCAGAAGCTGTAGAGCACTTGAAAACTAAAATGTAAGATGCTATTTATTATAGATCAATCAATTCAAGATAAATGATTTCTAAAATGAAGATGTAAGTCAGTGGAAAAGTAGATTGGGCTCATAGAAACCTGACTCTCCAACATATTGGTGCAGGGCAGGCACTGACTTCCTCAACAAGATCCATAAAATTCAAAAAATAAAACCAAGACGCAATAAGTGGAATGCCTTCAAATTAAAATGCTCTGACAAGTGAGGGAAATAGGATCATGAAGAGAGCCCCTCAGAATGGGAGAAACTCTTTTCCATCTACTTTTCCAACAAGGGATTAATATCCAGAAATATAAATAACTCAAAACATGTAACAACAGAAAAATGAATAGCTCAACACAAAAATGGGTGAAAGAACTAAGCAGACATTTCTAAAAAGGAGAAATAAAAATGACCAAAAACATGGAAAAAAAAAAAAAGGTTCAACATGCCTGACAATCAGAGAAATGCAAATCACATCTACATTAAGATTCCATCTCCAGTTAGAAGGGCAAACATCAGGAATACAAAAACCAACAAACTCTGGTGAGGATAGGGAGAAAGGTACACTCACCTGTTGTTTGTGCAGACGAGTGCAACCAACCACTATGGACAGCAGTACAGAGATTCCTCAAGAAACTAGAAATGAAGCCATCACATGATCCAGCTGTGCCTCCAACCCATTTTTTTTTGGGGGGGGGGGTATTTACCTAAAAGAACAAAAATTAGCATGCTATAGGAATACAGCCATATCAATGTTTAAGCTAGCACAATTCTCAGTAGCCAAGCTATGGAACCTTCCCAGGTGTCTGTCAACAGATGAGCAGATAAAGAAAGCATGGCATATACACACATCAGAGTTTTACTCGGCCATAAAGGAGAATAAAATTACTGCATCTGCTGGTAAATGAATGGAACTGGAGAACATCATGCTACCTGAAATAAGTCAGACTCTGAAAGCCAAGGGTCAAATGTGTTATCTTATACACAGAAACTAGAGGTAAATAAGGAAATATAAAATGGGGAGATCCCATAAAGAAAGAAGGGAGGTCAGTGGAATAGAAGGGGGTGTAGGGTGAGAGAGGAGTGATGGGAAAAGGGAGGAACTGCAGAATGAAACTGACCAAACGATCTAAGTACATATACGACCACACCACAGTGAATCCCCCCTCCGTGTCTGTCTATAAACCACCAGTTTAACAAAACAATAAATAAATAGAAGGAAGACCACTAGAGAAAGGGGAGCAGGAGGACGGAGGTGGAGGGAACATGGAAATACTGGGGTGAAACTAAACAAATTATACTCCATGCATGTCCACATACATCAAAATGGACCCCACTATTATTGATAAGTAAAATGCACCAGGGCTGGGGCTGTGGCTCCGTGGTACAGCACTCACCTAGTACACGTGATGCCCTGGGTTTGATCCTCAGCACCACATAAAAATAAATAAATAAAGGTATTGTGTCCAACTACAACTAAAAATAATATTTAAAAAATTTTTCAAAAGAGGGAAGATGCACATATACTGACAATTAAACTGGAATTCTCTCAACCAAAGAAAAATGTGGTTTATGAGTTTAGTTTTGTGAGTTTAGTTCCATGAAATGTGGTTCATGAGTTTAGTACATGGAATAAACTTTCTTAATATTTTTAGATGTAGATCAAACAAACACCTGTATCTTATTTATTTATATGTGGTGCTGAGGATCAAACCCAGGGCCTCACACATGCTAGGCAATCACTCTACCAGGAAGCTTCAGTCCCAGCCCTGAAATACATTTTTAATAAATGAATTTGTTACAAATAACATACTAAACTGAAATAAAGTAGTGGGCTGGTAACACATGTGCTTTTCCATATTTCCGTGTTCTTTTCTATTACTTTGACACCATTAAAACAATAAGGAGGGCTGGGGTTGTGACTCAGTGGCAGAGCACTTGCCAGGATGTGCGAAGCACTGGGTTTGATTCTCAGTATCAATAAATAAAACACAATCATGGACAACTAAAATAATATTTGAAAAAATAAGCAATAAGGAACACAAGTAATGGAGTCTCTCCTGGGCTTAGAACCCTCGTTCATCATTCCTCCTTCATCCCACCCAGGATCTCCAGGAAAAACCTGGGGTAACTGTAGGAAGAGGATGAGGGGCTGGGGCTCCGTGGTAGAGCAGTTGCCAAGCACGTGCAAGGCTCTGGGTTCAATCCTCAGCACCACATAAAAATAAATAAATTATATAAAGGTATTAGGTCCAACTACATCTAAATTTTATTTTAAATTATGGCAATATATACCTAATGTAAATTATTTTTAAAAAGACGATGAGGGTCACAACCTAGACCTGCTGCAGAGCTAGCCTGAATGAAACAGTGAAGGAGCAGGGCGCACAGCCAGGCTCTCCTCAGCTCAGTCCCAAGGTGGGGTTCTCTCCTCACCAACACCACATTTCCCACACCTGCTGCGGGTCATTCCAGAGGCATCTAGTGCAATTCCCTCAGGCAACTCAGAACAAGAGAGCTCCAGGCATCCCTAGAGACATGACCCACAGTGTCCCCGAGCCAGGCATCCACCGGAGGTAGCTCTGAGGAGAAGGGAGCTCTGGGCATCCCTACAGACATGACGCACAGTGTCCCCAAGCCAGGCATCACCCTCATGCAGTTCTGAAAATAAGGGAGCTCCAGGGGTCCCTAGAGACATGACCCACAGTGTCCCCAAGCCAGGTGGCTCCCTGAGGTAGCTTTGAGGAGAAGGGAGCTCCAGGCATCCCTAGATACATGACCCACAGTGTCCCCAAGCTGGTGTCACACTTGGACTGCTCTGACCCACAGTGTCCCCAAGCCAGGCATCACCCTCAGGCAGTTCTGAAAATAAGGGAGCTCCAGGGGTCCCTAGAGACATGACAATAGACCCAGCCTGATTCCCTCTTAAAATTGGGAACCATCTTGCCACAAATCCATGAAAAGCTAATTTTGGTTTCACTGTAAATTACTGCAGATTCTGAACCTGCTTGGAATGCCTGCCCGGGCCTTGAACTCCCCCTGCCTGGCCATCTGACCCGACAGCAGCCCTCTCTGAAACTGCAGTGACGCCCCATAAACCCTGGCCTTCCCTGGCCAGACAACGCCCCTCTCTGAGGCGCTAACGACCTTCATGAATTCTGATGTCGGGGCCAGCAAATGTGAACCACCTCTGTGCTCTGCTGTCGAGTGTTGCTAGCTGTAACCCCCTTTGTGTAACCTTCTGGGCTATGGAGCTGCGCTGCAAGAAAGCTGGGGCTGTCTTTTCCCGTACTTTTGGGTGGGAGAAGCAGCCCGGATGGTGGAAATAATCAGCTTGATTTCGTTTGATTTTAATTGGAGTCACTGGTCTTTTCTTTGCGTCCTGGTCTAACAGTGACCCACAGTGACCCCGAGCCAGGTGGCTCCCTGAGGCAGCTCTGAGGAGAAGGGAGCTATGGGGGTCCCTAGAGACAAGACCTCCAGTGTCCCCAAGTCCAGTGTCCACCTGAGGTAGCTCTGAGGAGAAGGGAGCTACGGGGGTCCCTAGAGACATGACCCACAGTGTCCCCAAGCCCAGTGGCTCCCTGAGGCAACTCTGAAGAGAAGGGAACTATGGGCGACCCTAGGACCGACAGTGCCCCCCAAACCAGGCGCCCACCTGAGGCAGCTCTGAGAAGGGAGCTCCAGGTGTTCCTAGAGACATGACCCCCAGTGTCCCGGAGCCAGGCGTCCACCTGAGGTAGCTGTGAGGAAAAGGGGGCTCAGGCCCTCCCTGAAGGGCGACCCACAGTTTCCAGGAGTCAGGCTCTGCCGAGTGGGTGCTGAGGAGAAAGCTCACCTCTCACCCAGAAGGAGGAGGACTGGCGTCAAAGATGGCAGCGAGGCCCCTCCCCTGATGACCACGCCCCCCGATGGCCAAGTGCCCGGATAGCCACGTGCCCGATGGCCACGCCCCTAATGGCCACCCCTGATGGCCACGCCCCGCAGGACCCTGCTCATGCTCAGAGGTGGTGCCCACCCCTAGTTCCTGGTAAACCTCAGCCCTTTCTCCACTCTCAGCTGTTACTGGATAGAACCTGTCCCCACTGCTGTCACAAGGTCTGGCAGAGTTGGCTGTGTCACCATGGAGTGGAATCTCAGGAGAGGATAAAAGGGAGCCAGAAGCCCACCTCCCCATTTACCAGAGAGCAGGGAGCGGAAACTCCAAACCCCAGCCCTTGTGCTGCAGCAAAAGAAAATTTAAAGTCAGACACCAAAAGCCATACAGGAGAGGGTTCTGAGAAGTGACAGTGAGGTGGAAATAGACTAAGAGAAAAGTGAGGCTTCAGCAAAAGCACTCTCAAGGGGGAGAGTGGGCATCTCCAGGCAGGGAATAAAAGGAGACAAGGCTGTCCCCAAACTTCACTACTGTTGATGTTTTCAGGAGAACTGGGGACCACCTCTGTACTCTGCCCATCATGTGGTCAACTCCTCCTTCACGTTGGGCAGTGGAGTTGTTGACCTTAGCTGGTCCTCTCCAAAACTGTCACGGTGGCCATCCTATTTAAGGGGCTTCATCCACAAGTCAATCCGTGTTGATGTGGGCACTGGGGTCAATTGCTGCTCAGAAGTTACCTTAGTGTGACTGTGCTACTAAAGGGATCTTCTGTAGTGGCACCCCCTCCTCCACAGAAAATCTTAACTAACTTTCCCCAGAAATCTTCACCATAATTGATTTGAGGACTCTCAGCAAAAGAGTCTCTGTCTACAAGAGAGATCAATGTAGGTAAACTTCCTATTTTCCTGTTTCTCTATTTCACTTGGCCACTGGCCTGGAAGAAATCATCACTCCAGGTGCTGAATGCCCCATTACTAGTTTATCACAGACATTTATCCAGTTTAGTAGTTTATAGAAGTGTGGGGAGCCACTCTGAATGACCCACACCTTCCAGTCCTGAAGCAAGAGACTCTGACTGATCATTTCAATCAATTCATGGTGACTTGGGCATTGTCCCAGCTCAGAAAGTCGAGGCATGTCTTCAGATGTAGGTCTCTCCCCTGAGGTTGAGCTACACTCACCTGTTCCTCTGTAATCCTACCCCTTTGCCCCGTTTGGGATAGAATGGTCCATGGAAACTCCCTTTGTGTGTCCCCTGCTCTTGCTCTGCCTTTGGGTGTGGCCTTCCTAGATGTCAGTCAACCTGCTGACACAGACATCAGGAAGCTAGACTCAGCCCCCTGAAACCTGAACCCTTGCCTCATTTGAATGGCTTCTCCTCAATAAAAGTGTTCAGCAGGAGTGTGTGTGTGTGTGTGTGTGTGTGTGTGTGTGTGTGTGTCTGTGTGTTCTCTCTTTCTCTCCCTCTCTTCAGACCCTTAAGGTCAGAGAAGCCATCACCATAGGACCCAAAGGAAAAGGTATTTCTCCGTCTCTATGTGATTATTTCACACAGCCCAGTTCACCTGGAGTGACCCTGAGTGTTTTAGTCATGAGAAAGGTGACAATTTGTGGCCCATATGGAACCCCAGGATGAATTTTAGAAATTTAGTGGGTTTGGAATTTCTCTCCAGAAGTTAAGCACACTTAGGATTGCAGAGTATTGTGGGCTGAATTGCAGAAAGTAAGTGAAGTAGAAGAAAAATCTGTGACATTAACTTTTTAATATTTGGGAGTAGTTTGTCTTTAGAAAGAAAAAAATTTATAATTCTAGAGACTCTAAGTGTAAAGAATTATTAAGATGATTAATGGGATACGTTGTTAAGTCAGGCCTCCCCCATGGGGAAAGTGCTTTTGTGGACTTTTTTGGATTGTTTTTGTGAATTTTTTGTATTTTGAAATATTAGGTAAAGATTTTGGGGGGTTATATACTAGAAGTCTGTGCTTGGAAAGTGAGAAAAGGGGAAGGAGGATTTTCTGATGAGACTTGATACAAGGATTCTTTAGCTGTGGAGGAGTGAATGTTATTTTTGTGAATACTCAGAAGGTTTATACTGAACCTGTTTGCTACATTCTTGTCCTACTGAATCAGAAAGGCTGGAACTCAGCCACTGAGGACAAAAGACTTTAGCTGCTGTTCCCTGTGGGGTCTGTACCTAGGCTCACATCCAGCAGTGCTTTTAACCCTTAAGCAACCTGGCCTGGTGCCAAATGAAGACTGCTCTAAAATCTGAGAGAAACACTGGTGTCTGCCGTTAAAACTCACTTTTAAAATCCTCCATGCTACAAGGAAAAGTACAAAACACAGGAGAATACAAGCTGCAAGCGCAGGTCGCAGAGACAAGGCCAGCTGCTACCCGTCCCTAGGATCCTGCCCAGGTTGGGGATAGAGACAAATCTAACAGAGTCCCACCAGCTAGGGGAGCTCAGGGAACCCTTGCCTGACTGTGGGCAGCAGGCTCCATGCTGTTTCCGTCACCATGGTAACCACTGGAAGCCTGGCAGAGTGGGCTTCCTGGTCCCGCCTCCCACATTTCAAAAATTACTCCAAAGTATAACCAGGAAAAATTCTAAAAGGAAAAGATTCTTCAACTGAGAGGAAGCACACATTGGAGGTCCTAAGAAGAATCAAAAAATCATCTTTGGGGGATACAAGGTCTTCTAGATTTTAACTTTAAAAGTATTTTCCTAAACCAGAAAATCTTTATATCATTATCTAGACAGATAATATAAAAAGCAAAAACAATTAAAAAAGAGATTTATATGTACTGTACTGACTATCAAAATTTTAACTGATCAACTCAAGAATATTTCAGGCTATTTCCCTAATTTTACTATGCTAATGTGAGCTAACATTTTGTCCATATTTTGACATGATAAAAACCTATTAAAATGTTTTTATTTCCTTTAAGGAAGATCTTTATTGCCCAATGATTCTTACTGTTTAATGTGATAAAAATAAATAAATAAATAAATAAAAGACAAATCCTGTAACCAGGCCTCTGGCCCTGAGCTGGAGCCTCACTGAGATGGCTACATCTCTGAGAGAAGTTACCAATCAGGCTCCATGGTAAGAGCTGGCAGGGGAGGAAGGGAGGGGAGAACAAGCTCCCCCCTTCTCAGTCGCTGTCCTTGAAGGGTTAACTTGCCCACAACAGTGAAAGACAAAGCTGCTTGTGTGTGAACTTCTGCAGACTGGGAACTTCTGAGCCCCTCCCCTTACATGCTGGGTATAGAGTTCTGAAACTACTGAACTCAAAGCTCAGGGGGATTGATTGATTACACCAAAAGCTGTGCCCTCTGAACCTGGCTATAGACAAATAAAATCTGCTTTTTGTTTGGTGTCTTGCCTGGTCTGTGCCCTGACTTCCTTTCCAGACAAATGGAGCCACCTTTAGCCATGATTTCTAGCTTCCCACCAACCTCAGTGGAAAGAGTTAGTCCCATTACTCCTTTCTCTTGACATGTCTTCCCATTAGCTCCTCTGCTTCAGTTTATTTCTACAAATTAACTACCACCTTTGCTTTCTCATCTACTTTGGGAGTAGTTTAAAGAACTCTTGGGACCTTGCCTGCATTTCACTGCTCATTGCTAGCTACTACCTAACACCTGCACCCCAGCCACAGAGGACCTGAGAGCTGTGTGCCACATGCTGGCACCTGGAAGACCCTGGCAGTGTAGTCAGGAGTTTTGGCCATGCAGGCCTCACCCCAGAAGCCTACAGAGGCTGCAGGTACCACATACTCCAGGATTCTGGCCAGTGCAGTCCAGTATTCTACAAAGTGGCCCTCATTGCGAAGTTTCTGTGAGGTGCTACGTGGGGGCCCCTAGGATTCTGGGAAGTGTATTTGGCCCATGCAGCCCTCACCATAGAGGCTCCTGGGAGCTGCTGGGAGCCATCAGCCAAGTAGGTATGACAATTTCCTTGCCAGCGTACCCCCATGTTTCTTTAGTGGAAGGACTCATGGAAATAGGACATTTTGCAGCGACATTGCATGTAAGGTGACCTTGCTCAAGGACCAGGGCGGATCCGTGTTTAGGGTGTTCTCGGTTTAGGATAATCCGAGTTTAGGGCGTTCCCCATTTAGAATAGGGCATATCCTGCTGCCTGAGTTCCCCTTGAGTTCTCACGGGATTCAGAATATATTTGGGAGACAGAAGCCCAGTGGAGGTGTGGATTTGGGCAGAGAACGTGGATTTCCCCAGAACGTGTTTGTAGAGGCCGGTGTGAGTTCGGGAATAAAGAGTTGCTGTTTGAATCTACCAAGCTGTGAGTGGCTCCTGATTTGTGCCCAGCCAGACTGCGGCAGGGAGCTGCAGGCCCCCAAGCACCAGGGACCTTGTGGTGTGGAGCTCTGTTGGTGCAGCCCACATTATAGTGGCACCTTAGAACTCTGAGCCCCAGGAATTCTGGGCATTGTAGTCTGTACTACTCAGGAAGCCCTGACCTCAGAGGTCTGTAGGCCATTGATTATTCTGGGTAATGCAGTCCATGCTATCTAAGTGGATCTCACCATCAAGGCTCCTGGGATCTGCCTGGACACCCCAGATGCTTTTCCCTGAAGCCCTCGACAGGAAGGTGTCTGGGTGCCCAGGGTTTAGGGATTCTGGGCAGTGTAGTCTGGCCTTCTGCACAGCCCGCACTGTGAAGGCCTCTGGGAGTTGCAGGCTGCACACTCACCTGGACAACCCCTCCCCCAAGGATTCCAGGTAGTAGAGTTAAGTTCTCTGCCCTCCCGTTCTCACCACAGAGGATCCTTAGAGCTACAGCCCTTGAGGGTAGTGAGTCATGTAGTTCTGCCCACTCACATCAGAGGGTTCTGGGAGCTAAATCCCCCCTTAGGGTTGTGGGTCCTTCAGTCCAACAGCTTGCTCAGTCACCAAAGAGGGTTCTGGGAGCTGTAGTCCTGAGGATTGTGGGTAATGTAGTGCAGCTCAATTACTACAAAGGATCCTGGGAGCTGCAGCCCCTGAAGATTCTGGGTAATGTAGTGCAGCTCAATTACTACAAAGGATCCTGGGAGCTGCAGCCCCTGAAGATTCTGGGTAATGTAGTGCAGCTCAATTACTACAAAGGATCCTGGGAGCTGCAGCCCCTGAGGGTTCTGGGTAATGTAGTGCAGTGTTCATGCTCAATTACTACAAAGGATCCTGGGAGCCGCAGCCCCTGAGGGTTCTGGGTAATGTAGTGCAGTGTTCATGCTCAATTACTACAAAGGATCCTGGGAGCCGCAGCCCCTGAGGGTTCTGGGTAATGTAGTGCAGTGTTCATGCTCAATTACTACAAAGGATCCTGGGAGCCGCAGCCCCTGAGGGTTCTGGGTAATGTAGTGCAGTGTTCATGCTCAATTACTACAAAGGATCCTGGGAGCCGCAGCCCCTGAGGGTTCTGGGTAATGTAGTGCAGTGTTCATGCTCAATTACTACAAAGGATCCTGGGAGCCGCAGCCCCTGAGGGTTCTGGGTAATGTAGTGCAGTGTTCATGCTCAATTACTACAAAGGATCCTGGGAGCCGCAGCCCCTGAGGGTTCTGGGTAATGTAGTGCAGTGTTCATGCTCAATTACTACAAAGGATCCTGGGAGCCGCAGCCCCTGAGGGTTCTGGGTAATGTAGTGCAGTGTTCATGCTCAATTACTACAAAGGATCCTGGGAGCCGCAGCCCCTGAGGGTTCTGGGTAATGTAGTGCAGTGTTCATGCTCAATTACTACAAAGGATCCTGGGAGCTGTAGCCCCTGAGGATTCTGGGTAATGTAGTGCACCTCAATTACTACAAAGGATCCTGGGAGCCACAGCCCCTGAGGATTCTGGGTAATGTAGTGCAGCTCAATTACTACAAAGGATCCTGGGAGCTGCAGCCCTGAGGGTTCTGGGTAATGTAGTGCACCTCAATTACTACAAAGGATCCTGGGAGCCACAGCCCCTGAGGATTCTGGGTAATGTATTGCAGCTCAATTACTACAAAGGGTCCTGGGAGCTGCAGCCCCTGAGGGTTCTGGGTAATGTAGTGCAGTGTTCATGCTCAATTACTACAAAGGATCCTGGGAGCCGCAGCCCCTGAGGGTTCTGGGTAATGTAGTGCAGTGTTCATGCTCAATTACTACAAAGGATCCTGGGAGCTGCAGCCCCTGAGGGTTCTGGGTAATGTAGTGCAGTGTTCATGCTCAATTACTACAAAGGATCCTGGGAGCTGCAGCCCCTGAGGGTTCTGGGTAATGTAGTGCAGTGTTCATGCTCAATTACTACAAAGGATCCTGGGAGCCGCAGCCCCTGAGGGTTCTGGGTAATGTAGTGCAGTGTTCATGCTCAATTACTACAAAGGATCCTGGGAGCTGCAGCCCCTGAGGGTTCTGGGTAATGTAGTGCAGTGTTCATGCTCAATTACTACAAAGGATCCTGGGAGCCGCAGCCCCTGAGGATTGTGGGTAATGTAGTGCACCTCAATTACTACAAAGGATCCTGGGAGCTGCAGCCCTTGAGGATTGTGGGTAATGTAGTGCAGCTCAATTACTACAAAGGGTCCTGGGAGCTGCAGCCCCTGAGGGTTCTGGGTAATGTAGTGCAGTGTTCATGCTCAATTACTACAAAGGATCCTGGGAGCCGCAGCCCCTGAGGGTTCTGGGTAATGTAGTGCAGTGTTCATGCTCAATTACTACAAAGGATCCTGGGAGCTGCAGCCCCTGAGGGTTCTGGGTAATGTAGTGCAGTGTTCATGCTCAATTACTACAAAGGATCCTGGGAGCTGCAGCCCCTGAGGGTTCTGGGTAATGTAGTGCAGTGTTCATGCTCAATTACTACAAAGGATCCTGGGAGCCGCAGCCCCTGAGGGTTCTGGGTAATGTAGTGCAGTGTTCATGCTCAATTACTACAAAGGATCCTGGGAGCTGCAGCCCCTGAGGGTTCTGGGTAATGTAGTGCAGTGTTCATGCTCAATTACTACAAAGGATCCTGGGAGCCGCAGCCCCTGAGGGTTCTGGGTAATGTAGTGCAGTGTTCATGCTCAATTACTACAAAGGATCCTGGGAGCTGCAGCCCCTGAGGATTGTGGGTAATGTAGTGCACCTCAATTACTACAAAGGATCCTGGGAGCTGCAGCCCTTGAGGATTGTGGGTAATGTAGTGCAGCTCAATTACTACAAAGGATCCTGGGAGCTGCAGCCCCTGAGGGTTCTGGGTAATGTAGTGCAGTGTTCATGCTCAATTACTACAAAGGATCCTGGGAGCTGGAGCCCCTGAGGATTGTGGGTAATGTAGTGCACCTCAATTACTACAAAGGATCCTGGGAGCTGCAGCCCTTGAGGATTGTGGGTAATGTAGTGCAGCTCAATTACTACAAAGGATCCTGGGAGCTGCAGCCCCTGAGGGTTCTGGGTAACATAGGGTAGGTTTGGCCTGCACAGCCCTGCTGGGAGGACCACAGGAGCTGCAGACCCCATGCTTTCCCTGGTTCCCTAGAGGTTCCAGGTAGTGCTCTACCCACACAACCCTCACCACAGAAACCTCTGGGAGTTACAGGGTTTGCAGGGATCCCCAGGGATTCTGAGCACTGAAGCCTGGTGTTCTGCCCTTGCAGCCCTCCCCCAGAGGTTCCTAAGAACAGCAGGCATCCAAGGGTAATGGGTAGCACAGTGTCATTTTGTCAGTACAGCCATCACTCCAGAGGTCCCTGCAAGCTGCAGGTCCCCGAGGGTGATGGATACTGCCATCTGTCATTTGACTTATGCTGCCCTCACTGCAAAGGGCTCTGGTGATGGCAGGCCCTGAAGGATTCTAGGTAGGACAGGCCATCATAACCTTTGCAGCTCTCACCCCAGAGTCTCCTGGGAGCTGCTGGCTGTATTCTCACAAAGCACCTGGGGACTCTGGGCAGTGCAGTCCAGCATTCTGCCGCTCTCACCCACCTAGGCCCCTGGGAGCTTTGGGCCACGTGCTTGCCCTGGTACACTGAGGATTCTGGGCAGCATATCCCAGCGACTGCCCGCCCAGTCAAGAATCCTCCACAAAGGCCTCTGGGATCTGCAGGCCACACAGTTGCCAGGAGCCCCCATTATTCTGGGTAGTAGTGGTCTGTCATGCAGTTCTCACCAGAGGCTCCTGGGAACTGTGGGCCCCGAGGATTCTAGGCACTGCTGTCCAGCATTCTGCCCACAGGCCCCTCAATGTGAGGCCCCTAAGGGCTACTGGTCCTGGTACCCCAAGTATTATGGGTACTTCAGCCAAGAAACTGCGCATGCAGCCATCCCCACTGTGGGACTGGTCAGAGGGCCCACCCCACTGGGACAGACTCACCCAGCAAACCCCAGCATTATCCGGTTTCTTCTAAAAAATTGTAGCCACGTAATGGAAAGAAGTCTTTAATACAGCCACAGTTGAAAATAATCATAATTCTTTAATATCTAACACCCAACTGATACGCAGATTTCTCCAGCTATTTCCAATAGACTTTAGATAAAGTCAAATGAGGTTCTAATAGGAGCATGCAGTACATTGGATTAATACATCTGAAGTCCTCCTTTACTTGTGGTTGATTCACACTGTAGATCTTCAAGTCTGTGTTTTGCTTCTTTGTTTGGTTTCATCTCAGAGCTCCTGGGATGGAGCACTCCACCCCTGATCTAGAACCCCACCACAAGGTTCTTCTCGTAACTAACACAAATGCAATATTTACACTTAAAGTAACTTTTGAATTTTAACACATCGACTTCTCAACATTTCTCAAGTACTTAAACCTATAAGAAAAATTAGTCCTTAAAACATGAATAAGAGCAAGCAATGAGGTGCACATTAGCCCTTCCCCTCAGGCCCCAGTGGGACTCTAGGCACTGGGCCTCCCTGCACCATCCTGAGTGGCCATCTGGGTTTCTCCTGTGTCCTTGAATTTCTCCCCAAAATACACTCAAGCCACACAAAACACACTGAAGTGACATCATGACGAGCAGCCAAAGCCTCAGTGAGGAAAACTGTTGTAAAAGAAGTTCTGCTGAGATATTACCTGGGAAAGCAAAGGACATGGCAGAACTTCTTCCTCAGCCCACCAGGCAGTGCCCAGGAAGCCTCTTCCTCATGTTTTCCTCACCTGGACCTCGGTCATCCTGAATCCACAGTGGAGTCTCCATGGGTAGGTGCCAAGGAGAAGGAAGCCCTGGTCCTCACCACAGACATATCCCCCAGGCATCCCCAGGCCATGGTGTCTCTCCAAAGGGTCCCCAGGGTAAGGAAGCCCTGGTCCCCTTCTTAGACATATCCCCCAGGCATCCCCAGGCCATGGTGTCTCTCCACAAGGGTCCCCAGGGTAAGGAAGCCCTGGTCCCCACCTTAGACAGAGCCCCCAGGCATCCCCAAGCCATGGTGTCTCTCCAAAGGGTCCCCAGGGTAAGGAAGCCCTGGTCCCCACCTTAGACAGAGCCCCCAGGCATCCCCAGATGTGGCATCTCCCACTGGGTCCCCAGGAAAAGGAAACTTGCAGAGGACACAGAACACCACCCCCCAAAAGCAGGTGGTGGAGACAGTTGTTATGCGCGCCCCCTGCTGACCGCCATGGGCAGCGCAGGGCGCCGGAGGCTCAGCCTTCAGAGCAGCCTCTGCACACCCTAGTGCCAGTCAACAGAGAAGCTCGGAAATTCATAGTTCTGATGATTTCCGGTCATAGTTTCATAAATCAAAAAGAAAGAGGGATGGGGCGGTATCAGTGGCAAAGCTCTGGCCTAGCACATGTGAGGCACTGGGTTTGATCCTCAGCACTGCATTATATAAATAAGATAAATAAATAAATAAAGACATGCTGTCCATCTACAACTATAAATCTAAAAAATATATATATATATATATCCTTCCTATGTCTTGGTCAGAATGGATGGAGATAGAAAGCTGCAAAGTACATGGCCCCTAGGCAAAATTCCACTGATTTCCTATATAGTGGCATCATGTAGAGGAAAGAGTGGAATATGTAAACTGGAATAAGAGAATTTTAAATGTGTTAACATGTAAAATAGCATCCTCCAACATTGAAGTACCTGCTTTCAGAAAATCTTGAAACAGTAGAAAGAAATCAAATGCAATATAAATCAATGCAGAGATATTCCTTGTTCAGGTCTCAGTGTCGTTAAGATGAACCTCCTCTGCAGATTCAGTGCATTCCCAGTGAAATTCCCAGCAAGCTGTTTCTGAACCTAGGATCCAGACGCACCTCAAGAAGACACACAACTGCAGCCCAGAACCTGTCAAAATACTCCATAGACTTGCGTTCACAATGCGAAACTGCAAAACTCTAGAAGACGTGCATGACCACATGCTCCCTCTGTCTGCTGCCAGGCTCCTCCCTCGGCTTCTCCTGGCTCCTCTCCTGGTTTCCTCCAATCTGGAGCCTCAGAGGTGCAAGCCAGACAGGGATGGGGGTGTGTGCACGTATGGAAAGGCACGCAGAGGTGCATGGGATGTCTAGGGACTCTGCATGTTTCCTGCGGGGGCTGAGGGCGGGCACTCCCCATGGCAGCCAAAGGCAGAGTAGTCACTGCCTCTGCCCTCTAGAGTGGGGTGGGGGGGGTTCCTGGACAGGGATGCATGAGCCCAGTCCTCCTGAAGCAGGTAGAAAGATGGTGTTCCCCCAAGTCCACACACCCTGCTGGAAGCAAATGCCCTGAGCTCAGGGACTCAGCATAGTTTGTGCCTCATGTGCAACACCACCACCTCCACCTCGTCCATCAAAACAACTGCCTGAGGAAAGCTCAAGGCTTCCAAGAAAACTTACTCTGTCCTGGTCAACACCTGACGACAGGCCCCAACCTCCCTTTCTTCAGTCATTTAATAGAAAGGGACCCCCAAAGACCATCAGAGACCCAAGATCGATGTAAGCAGCAAAGAGGTGTTTATTGCGAGCTAGCTCGGTCCTCCGCACGCACACACAGCAACTGGTGAAGCTGAGAGGCCCCGAGCCCAGGGTTTGCAGCAGTTTTATACATTCTTTGGAGAGGGCAGGGACTTTACACACATCATAGTCTCCCTTAGAAAATCATCACACACCGCGGGAAAATCAAATAACAACTCTAAAACATGATTAGCACATTCACTTGTGGGAACAAGTTGGGTAGGGGGGATTGGTCACTACAAGAGGGGGATTCATTTAAACTGATTGATTTAAACCGTGAGGATGTCGCAAGGGGAGTACTTGCCAAACTGCAGGGCTTCTAGTTTAGATACTGGTCACCACACCTAGGTGGAAGCCATCTGGAATTTCAGATATGTGGTTATCTTGGCCTATCTGTGGCTTTTCTGGCTTTTCCAAAAACTGTTTCCACAGAGATTTTCTGTAGTGTTTTTCCTGACTTTAGGACTACAATAAGTCAGAGGTTAAGTTTCAGAGCAAAATAAGATCCCAAGCAGAATGAAATTGCTTAGGTCTTTCACACCAAGAGGCCAAAATAAAATGTGAATCCTGTCATAATATAACCCCATTTACCTAGGATACATAAATCTCAACAACTTTGTGAGTTTTACCATTATAGTGACAAATCTCAAGTTGTCATAATAGAACCTCAAATCCCTGACACTCCACAAAGAGTCCTGCAGTATGGAGAGTCTGTCATCAGTACTCCAGTTCCTTGATTCTCCATATATGATCATGAAGACTTGGAATCCCTGCTATTTTATTTCTCCTGTTCTCTGGCTAACCATGAAAAAACCTTACATTTCTATAAGTTTTGTCATTATAGAATTTGTCATTTTTTACTCTCCACAGAGATTCAAGTAGCTTTGGGTGTCCTGTCATCAAAGAACCCAGTTCTATGACTCCACATTTTTTGAGGCAGCTTTGGGTATTAGGAAATCATAGATTGCAATTGACCAGGCCTCCATGGAGAGCCATGCAGTCCTTGGAGTCAGCCTTAATTTAAACCCTGTTGCCTGGATTTCAAAATAAAATCCAGCAGCCTTCAAACATCTATCATCATAAACCCTATTTCCCTGACTCTCAAAGTAGAATCTGGCAGTCTTGCATGTCTTGCCATTCTATAATGCCAGTTACCTGTCTCTATATGTAGACCCAGCAACAATAATCACATTGCCAACAAAAGAAACTCAGATCCCTGGCTGGCCACTATAGAGTTTAGAAGCCCAGGGATACCTACCATCACAGAAACCCATTTTTCTGTCTGCACAGACAGCTGAGCACCTCTGTTTCATGAGAGAAACCCAGTTCCCTAGCTTTGGACACACAGTCATTTGACTTCTACCTATATTAAACCCTATTTCACTTGCTTTTCACATGGAGACCAGCATAACTTTTATAACTGCTATCATAAGACACTACTTATCTGGATCTCCAAGTAAAGTGCAGAAGACCTGAGGATCCTTAGAAAATACAACACCACTTTTCTGATTCTCTTTGTAGATACCAGCAGTTTTGCTTTCCTCCCATCATAGAAACTAGTTCCTTTTTCTACACATAGAGATCAGCAGATCTATGTATCCTGCCATAATGGAAAGCCAGTTATATGTCTCCCATAGACACAAGATGATATGGTAGGTTTTTCATCATAAATCCTAAGAACCATAGGTAGATCTCAACAGTTCTGGAAATTCTAACATATTATAAACAGTTAACTATGTTCTACATTTTGCTCACCAGGCTTGTGTATCCTACCATCATATAAGATGAGTTATATGGTTTTTCATAGAGTTCAGGAGCCAGTGAAACTGCCTATAATAGAAAACCTATTCTGTGGTTATGCATGTATAGCCAGTATCTCTGAGAGTGGTACCATCATTATAGCCTAAATTCCCCAGGTTACCATGTAGAGTACAGTACTGCTGTGAGTCTTGGTATCATAGAAATCAGTTCACTGACTCTAACTCTAATCCTAGCCCCTGACACTAACCTTAACCCTAACCCTAACAATATCACCTTAACACTAACCCTGCAGTTAGCATTAAAATTGTTGAGCTACATTACCTATAATTCTTAGGGTAGTAGTTCCTTGGATTCTATGTAGCTAGGTGGCAGTTTTGAATATTGCATTGTCCTCAGTCTTGTGGTCCTTGAAGCTTTCAGGTGTTCCTGAAATGAGTGGTGAAATTGCTAGACTACATTATCCACCATCCCACATGGACATGTTTCCCAGAATCTCTTCAGTGTTCAAAGTGTGAGACTACCTTACCCATAATCTTTAGGTAGGAATTTCCCCAGATCCTCTACATTGAGAAGGTAAATCCAAGGAATACATTGCCCACAATTGTAAGGGTTAAGACCCTTCAAGTGTTCATCAGTGAGCAGTCAAATTGGACTAATTTGACTGCTCACTGATGGCCAGTTTTTTAACGCACAAGTTTCCTAGTAATCCATACAGTCATCTGGTAAATTACAAGACAACATTCACCACAATACTTAGTCAAGTAGTTCCCAGGATCCTCCACAGTAAGAGGGCAATTCCAAGGACTACAAAACCCACAATGCTATGACACTGTATGTTCCTAGATTTTCCTGCTATGTGATAAATTGCAAATATTCATTACCCACAATCCTACATGGGCAAATTTCCCAGAATTCTCTGAGGTAAGTAGGGAATTTTGGGATTACATTACCCACAGTTCTTAGGAAGGAAGTTTCCATAATCCTCTATAGCAAGAGGAAAATTCCAATGATTAACTTGCCTACAATTGTAAGGGACAGAAACTGCCATGGTTGCCTATCAGTGACCAGTCAAATTGAATTACTGTGCCCATGATCCTTTGTGAATAAGTTTTTAAGGAATCACTGCAGTTTGCAGTCAAAACTTGGGACTACATTATCCACAGTCCTGGGAAGTTCCCAGGATCCTCCACATTCCTGTGGAATGTGAGGGGCATTCCACAGACTACATTTTCCACAATCCCAAGGGGTAGTAAGCACCAAGATTATCTAATGGGCAGTCAAATAGGACTACAGTGCCCACAATAATTTTTAACAAGTTTCCCAGGAATCCCTGAAGCAAGCAAATAAATTTGGAAATGTATTACCTCCAATTCTAAAGAGGTAGGAAGGTCCCAGAATACCCCATGTTGAGTGGTTAAACCCAGGACTAAATTAATCATAATTTAGTATCCATAATTATCTATAATTTTCTAAAAAGAGACTCCAAAATTCCTCATTGTGAGGCCACTTTACCCACAATCCTACTATAGGCAGAAATTCCTAAGATTCCCCAAGTGATCAGGTAAAACTTGGGACTACATTACTTACAATCCTAATGGGAGAAAGTTTCCAAGATCCTATGTCATAAGAGGTAAACCTAGGAATGTATCATGTACAGACTAAGGTTTAGGAACTCCTAATTCCCTACTGTGGGCCAGCTAAACCAGGGATTACACTATCCACAATCTCAAGAAAAAAGGGAAGTTCCCAGCATTGCCAATGTTTATCAAGGAAAAATGGGGGCATATTATTCATAAATCTTGGAACTGTATTACCTAAGGCAAAGATGTTCCAGGAACCCCTTGGCCTGTGGTAAACCTGACACTGTATTTAAATCTTTATGGGGGGAGGAATCTCCCAGAATCCCTCAGGGAGTGATAAACCCAAGACTGCATTACCCACAATCCTCATTGGGAGAGTAACAAGTCCACAGGAAAGAAAGCTTTCACAAGTCCCCCACTTGTGGAAGCTTTCTTTCCTGTGGAAAGAAAATGACCCACAATTCTATGGCACAGGAAGTTCTCAGAATTCTTTGAATGGAGAGGGCAAATCATGGGACTACATTATCCAAAATCCTCAGGGAGGAAGCCTACCAGCAGTGGGTAGGCAAGTTGGACTACAATACCCATAATCTTCACTTGAGACCCTGCTACTATCAGGGAAAAACCTGGGACATTACCAATAATACTAAAATGGAAGAAGTGGGATACTGGGAACTTCCTCCATTTTAGGATTATGGGTAATGGTGTCTCCCTCCCCCTCTGAAGTGGTTATGTCTAGAACTAAAATACCCATAATTACATGGGCTCAAAGCACCCAAGATTCCCCAAAGTGAGCAGTAAATCTGAAATTACATTACTAATACTTCTTAGAGGAAGAGTCTCCCAGGATCACCATCAGTGAGCAAGCAAATAATGGAACTTTAATTTCCAGAATTCTACGAAGACGCATTTCCCAGGATCTCTTACAGTGAGCAGGCAAAACTGGGATTACATATCCCATAAAACTAAGGGGTAAGAGGGCTTCCAGAATACCCAGCAGTGAGCAAGCAAATGTTGGAACTACACTACCCATAATCCTCAGCAGAGGAAGTTCTCAGGATTTCTGCATGAAGAAGACAAATTATGAGACTACATTACCCACAATTCAAATAGAGAGAAAGCTCCCACAATTCCCCACCAATAGTATAAATTATGTGACTACATTACCCAAAATTCTGAGGGGTGGAATTTCCAGAATTCCCCAAAGTGAGTGGTATGCTCCCGACTACTTCACCCATCATCCTTAGGGAAGGAGGCACCCAAAATACCAAGTCCTGAGTGGAGAAATACTGGAACTATGTTACACATAATACTAAAGGAGAGGAAGTTTCCAAGATCCTTTGCACAAAGAGGACAAATCATGGGACTACATTACCCACAATTCTACTGGGTGGAATTCCCAGAGCTGTCCAAATTAAGTGGTATGCTCTTTACTACTTCACCCACGGTCCTTATGGAAAAAGGCTCACAGAATACCCAGTGGTGAACAGCAAATGTTGATACTATGTCATTCATGATTCTAAGGAGGGGAAGTTCTCAGAATTCTTTGCTCAGAAAGGCTAAATCATGGGACTACAATACCCACAAGTCCACAGGAAAGGAAGCTTTCGCAAGTCACCCACTGTGTAATACTTGGGACTACATGACCCACAATTCTGTGGCTCAGGAAATTCCCAGAATTCCTTACATGGAGAGGGCAAATCATGGGATTACATTACCCAAAATTCTCAGGGAGGAGGCTCCCAGAATACCCAGCATTGGGCAGGCAAATTGTACTATATTATCCATAATCCTAAGAGGGAGGAAGTTCCCAAGATCCTCTGCACAGAGCCAATCAATCATGAAACTACAATACCCACAACTTTAACAGGGGAGGAATCTCCCACAAGTCTCCACAGTTTGAATAAAACATGGGATTATTTTACCTGCAATTCCATGTGAATTGGTAGGAGGAATTACTCAGAATTCCTCAACCTAAGCCATACACCTGTTAATACTTCACCCACAATATTTGGGGAGAGCCTCCCACAATACCAAGCTAAGAGCAGAAAATATTGGGACTACATTATCCATAAGCCTAAGGGGAAGAAGTTCCCAGGATCTCCAGTGTCAGGGGTTAAACCTGGGCCTATACTACCCATGGTCTTTAGTGGCAGAAATTCAAGAGTACCTCTTGGTTTTGTAAATCTAACTAACCTTTGCTCTGTGGCTAATTTTTGCCTAGCCCTATCCCTACCCCTAAAATTACTCAGAATCCTCAGGGTATAGGGGCAAGCATGTGCATTCAGCTTTCATTGGTCTCCTGGCAGAGGTGTGTGGCTAAGATCAAGGACTACATCACCCATAATTCTTAGGGTGAGGAAGCACCCAGAATCTCCCAAGGAGACTCAGAAAAATCCAAACCCTAACTCTATTCTTGTTGTAATGTATGTTCAGCATTTTGCTAGCTCTTCATGGGGGATCCTGGGGCTTCATCTTCCTTAGGATTGTAGGTCATTTAGTCCAGACCTTTTTCCACTCACGGGAAGAGGTGGAAATAATTCTCCTAAAAGTTTCTGACCCTGAGGACTGTGGGTAATGTAGTCCAGCATTTTGTCAGTTTGCTCCCATGAGGTGACCCCCCCCCCATAGATTGTGGGTAATGTAGTCCAGTTCTCTCTGCAGAATCCAGGGAACTTCTGCCCCATTCGGATTGTAATGAAGTCCCTGTATTTTCTGGTTCAGAGGGGTTGATTCTGTGCACTTCCACCTCCCCCTCGGTGGATTATTAATAATGTAGTTCAGCATTTTGCCTGCCTGGGGGGTGGAGAAAGGGGGCTCTTGAGAATTTCCACAACAGAGGGCTGGGGGCTCTGTAGTGCAACATTTGCTGGCTCCTGTGGGTGAATCTGGGAGCCTCTGCCACCTGAGGATTGTGAATAATTTAGTCACATGTTTTACCAGCTCACGTGAGGCATGGGAATCCTGTGATTTCTGTCCCCCAGGATTGTGGGTAATGTAGTCCCACATTACAGCTCATGGTGAAGGAATTCCTATGAACCTCCCATTCCCACCTCCACCCCAAGCATTGTGGGTAATGTAGTCTAGTGTTTTGCTGGTTCTCTGTGGGGGATCCTGAGAGCTTCTTCCCCCTTAGGACTGTGTAGTCCCACACTTCGCTAGCTCACAGTGGGGAGCACTCCAGTAAGCTTCTACTGCCCCCTGAGAATTGTGGGTGATGTAGTCCAGTGTTTTTCCCACATACACCTCTGTCAGATGTCTATGTAAGCACAGTTATCACCACAGTGGCTTCTGGGAATTATCAGACAAATTACTCAACTGTGTGCAGACTTACCCAGAATAAATATAAACAATGAAGCAACATTAGCCTTAGCCCTCAGGCACTAGTGAGTCCCCTGTGCTGGAAACCCCAGGCCTCCCCTGCACTACCCTGAGTTTATGCCTCAATTTCTCCTTTGAGTGTGCTGGGTTTTCTCCCCATAAAATATACCTTCTCCCCCCAAAATATATTATGACAGTGAACATTCAAAGCCTCACAAGGAATACTTTCAAAAATTAAGTCCAACCAAAATATTACCTACAAAAGTAAAAACACAGCAGAGCTTCTTTCTCAGTGCCTGGGATAGTGGACAAAGGGGCTTTTCCTCATTCTTCCCCCACCTTTTCCTCGGATAGACTTCAGTTATCCCAAAATCACTGTGCCATCCACATGTAGATTCCTAGGGGAGAAATCTCATGGTACACATGGTCCCTAGGTGTCCCCAGCCAAGGCATCTCCCTGTGAGGGTATCAAGGAAGTTCTGTCACAACAGTCATTGCTCCAAGGTGCCTTTAGCCTGAACCCATGGTCCCTTCCTGAGTGGGTTCCCAGTTTGGGGTTAGAGTTACTTCACTGTGGACATGGGCACCAGGTGTCCTCAGCTACAGCATTTCCCTGTGTGGATCCCAAGGAGAAGGAAACTTTTGTCACCACGCTCATAGCCCAAGGTGTCCACAGCAATGGTCTCCCCTGGTGGACCACAAGGGTGAGGGTTACAGCAAGTCTTGAAGTTACAGCAAGTCTTGGGTTATCTCACTGTGGACATAGACCCCAGGTACCCCCAGCCATGGAATTTCGCCAGGTGAGTCCTGAGAAAAAAGTTTGCTGTGGGAATAGGACATCCATCCCTGGCAGACATATGATTCAAGGGGATTAGAAAAACTCACTCTGAGAACCCTCTTCTGGCCATTGTGGGCAGTTGAGGATAATCAGTGTTCAATGTTCAGCATTGGCCCTGCACCCCCTTGTGGCAGTCCTGGTGAAGCTCTGAAATTTATGGTTTTGATTTTATGAGGCCATAATTGTGGAAATCAAACAGCAATAGAATCCACCATACCATGTTCATAAAGGATACAGATAGAAAAAAAAGCAAAATACATAGTCAATAAGAAAAAATCAATTGATTTCTTATATATCAGCAAAACTATATAGGAAAAATTGAAATTTAAAAACTAGAATAAGAAAAAAAATTGAACTATTCCATTTACAATAGCACCCCCAAAATTGAAAAGTTATATGTTTTAAGTTACAACTATACTTTTAGAAAATCTTGAAACAATTGAAAGAAATCAAACAAAATATAAATAGAGATATTCATTGTTCAGGTCTCTACATAGTAAAGATGAAATTCTCTCACAGTTGATTTGCAGATTCAGCACAATCACACTCAAATTTCCAGAAATTTTTTTCTGACCCTAGAATAGATGTCACAGACTACAGAAGGACAAAGAACTCGCACATCTGTGTCATAACACCTGAAGTAGTGAGGAAATGTGATGCTGTGAAGGGATACACAGGTAGATATAAATGGAAATGAGTGGAGAGCCCAAAACTCACACATGCCTACAGGTAGCTGATTTTGTCAAAGGAAAGAGACCTTCATGAAGACAACAGCATCTACTGCACAGATGGTGTTGGAGTGTTTGGAAACCCTATGGGAGAAATGGACAAGGAAAACCTTTATAAGGTTCACAAAACTCACTCTAAATAGTCCATGGCATACATCAAAAATGTGAAACTATAATAATTATAGTAGAAACTATTATGACCATGTTTCATATTGAGTTTTTATTAAAAAATACAGCTGCAAAAACAAATCCATTAAAGAAAGAATTGATAATGTGGACTTAATTTAAATTTAAATTGTCGTTGTGCATGGTGGTGCATGCCTGTAGTCCCAGCTAATAGGTAGCCTGAGGTGACTTAGCAAGACTCTGTCTCAAAGTAAAACAGTTAAGAAGAGCTGGGAATATAGCTCAGTGGTAGAACACCCCTGTGTTTTATGTTCAGTACCAATTTTTTTAAAAAATATTTTTATTAGTTATTGATGGACCTTTATTTATTTAATTGCTTATATGTGGCACTGAGAATCGAACCCAGTGCCTCATGCATGCTAGGCAAGTGCTCTACCACTGAGCCACAGCTCCAGCTCCCCCCCAATTTTTTAAAATAAAAACATCTACTCTGAAAAATTCATATTAAAGGACCAAAAAAATTAAGCCAGAGACTGGTGAAAATATTTGGAAAATACATGAAGTCCATCTAAAGTGGACCTGTATCCTAAATATGGTAAGAAACAATTGAATTAAAATGGGTTAATATCTGAACTGACAACTTAACAAAGAAGATATGAAAATGGCAAAGAAGCATAGAAATGCTGCTCAGCTACACCTGACATGAGGGGAAATGACCCACAATGCTGTATGGAACTTCAACTGCATTCAATGACTCCAAACTTTTTCAATTGGAAGAACCAGAACTCTCATTCATTGCTGGTGAAATGCATAATAGTTTATCACTTTTAAAAGTTTTAAGTTTTTTTCCAGAGCAAAACATAAGCACACCATATGATCCAATAAAAACTTAAGAATTTAGACAATTGCTTAGAAAATATGTCTTGAAAATATGTATACATGCATTTATACACAGAAATTCTATTCAGAATGGCCAAAGAGATTCAGTGTTCCCTTTATTCCACAACATAAGTTTGCACATTGAAGCTGAAATTAAACCCATTATCCCATGCCTGAATCTAAAAACATGCCACTATGGCTTGAATGTTTGCATTCCACATGCGTTTAAAATTTCTTGTGTTAGAAACTCAATCTCTGGGCTGGGGATGTGGCTCAAGTGGTAGCACGCCAGCCTGGCATGCGTGCGGTCCGGGTTCGATCCTCAGCATCACATACAAACAAAGATGTTGTGTTCGCCAATAACTAAAAAATAAATATTAAAAATTCTCTCTCTCTCTTTAAAAAAAAAAAAAGAAAGAAACTCAATCTCCAAAATCCCAGAATCCCACCAATCTCTCATGCCCCCCTAGCCATCCACAGTTTGGAACAGCCGAGGTGTCCCTTTTAATCTCAGCAGGAAGAGTGTCTCAGGAAGGCACAGAAAAGGATGATCCACCTGATCATGGTATCTCACCTGTGTCCACTGGGCCCAGCCAGCCTTTTAAGGCAGTGAGGGTAGAATAAGCTGGGGGCTACAACCCTCTTCTCAAACCCAATCAATTACAATTTAATTAAAATCCACCCTTATCAACCCTCCCTGGGCCTTCCTCAGTCAGGTTTCCCTCTCAGTACTCAAAGGAGATGCCCCATGGACACAAGCATTTCAGAATGCAGCCCACACCCCATTTAGAAGGCTAATGGGGTGCAGGAATGTGATCTTGTGCACAGGTGGTGGGAAAGGGAACACTTCCCTCTGTAGGTAAGACTTCACTGCACGGAGGACACAGGGAGCTCAATTCTGATCTGTGGCTGCTGCTCAATTTCTGAACATTTCTCAAATGCTCCCTCTAACACAAGGAGCTGCCAAACACACTACCCTAGGGTGGCAGTGTTTTTGTCTCCACAGACACCTTAAGAAATTTCTGGGGACCTCTGCTTTTACTCAAAATAAAGCTGTATAACTTTTGTTGAAAAACTGACAATCTTTACCTGTTCCTCATGGGGGGCTGACCTGGCTCCCCATACATATTTCTGCCCAGATGCCCCTGAAAGTTCAAGTAGCCTCCTGCCTCCCCAGAAGGCATCACAGGAGGCCCAGCTTTAGGCCAATGTGCCCAGAAAGCCAACAAAGCATTACATGCAGAGGCACCTCTGACAAGGCCTGTCTTCTCCATGACACCTCCTGGCCCTGTGCAGGCCATACTCTGGACTCTGTAGGGGACAATGCCCTGCAACAACCCCACTCCAGCTCTCAGTTCCACTAACATCCAGCTGTGAGTTGTCTCTGATCTTTGTTAACCTCATATATTCATATCAACAACACTAGCTGAGCCTTTCTCAGCCTTGAGCTCTAAATCATGAAGGAAGAGGGAAACATGTGGTGCTCATAGGAAGGCCTCATCTGGCTGGAGAGCAGGAGTTGGCTCAGCTCTATGGCAGACAATGGGGCCTGGGGTGGCAGATGGTGCTGGCAGCTTCTCTGGGGCCCCAGCAAAAGAACAGTGTTGAGATGGGCCCTGCCTCAGGGGTGCTATGTGACAAGATATTGCAGTCCTCCTTTTTACACATCAGGATGGGCTGTCTCCCTAACAAGATCATCCCACCAATGTGTTTCCACATTAGGAGTCATCCTAGGTGCTCAATGTGAATCCTGAATACTTTCTTCTGTCAGTGCTCAACCCTGTAAAGGGTGTCTGTTAAGAGGGAAATGTGACACATCCTGAATAGAGTTGCTCCACAGTCACAGGGCAAGAGAAAATAGGGTGTCAGAGCAAGTTTATGGAGATGGATCCAGTGCACGCATGTGAAGGAGGAGATTGTGAAGGATGGGCCTGAGTTATGAAGGAGATGAGAGGCCATTAGGACAAAGTTAAGGATCAGGAGGAGGGAGAGCAGATAATGGGCAAACATAGTCACCCAGGACAACAGTTATTCCTACACATGTCAACACATGCCTCCATGTTGGCGGTCAATTGTGTACCAGGGAAAGTGAAGGTGTTTGCAGAGCACACATGCACAGGAATGTTCATAGCAGCCTATTTTGTAATGCTGTGTCATGTGTCAGGCTATATGGGCAATGATCAACAGACTCCATTTTATCCTGAGACTCCATATCCTGTAAGAAATACTTCTCCTATGGGAAAGACCTGCCTCTGTACTCAATATTTACCTAGCATAGCATACTTTTCAACACAAATGTCAGTTCTTATACAAAGTAAAACTGTTCTTTTGGTTCCATTTTTCTTGGGAAATGTACCCTGACAGAGATTGTCTAGTAACCATTAGTAGTAACCATTAGTAATTATTCTAACTTGTACTCAACTGGGGTCATTTTGACACACTTCCCTTTTGCTTGCTTGCTGCTGTGGCAACATGGAACATCTGTTGCATTGTTTCATTAACTTCTCAGTTCAGCTTCTGTACCCTGCTTGCTTGCAGCTACATCAACCTGGATGTGGCTTTTGCCTTAAATACCCTAAAATGTTGAAGTTAAATACCCTAAAATGTTTTCTGCAGAGACAACTTGGTCCTGTAGGAAGCAGTCCCAGCCAGTCAGAATAAACACTCTTCAATTTGGACAAAACTGGGACTTGGTGTGTTTTCTGAGTGACCTGCCCCACAACATAACCACCAACATGCAAATGTCATCCACAGAAGAACAGGTAAACAACTGTCAGCCACCCACAGGGACACAGGTGGCTCTGAGGCATCTGTCCTACCCTGGCAACAGCAAGTTCATCTGTGTTCTAATAATTGTATCATTTCAGCAAGCAGAGGATGTGATGTGGGGGCTACTACCCTTTCCTCATATTCCCTAATTCTTCCCTCACTGAGCACCTCCGTTGGGTCCCAGATCTTTAGTTCTATCCTAGGGACCTAGTCCTGGTGGCCACTAATGGAGATAGGACAAGTGTGGTGGAGGTGATCCTCTCTCCACTGGAGAATCTCAGACCATCTCATCACATTTCTCCACCCCAGCCCCTCTCTCTGTAACCCATAACCTGTATTCCCAGTCTGGAGACCTTAATCTCTCCACAGAGGACCCCAGACCATTCCACCACAATGTCCAACCTGTCTCTGTGGTCTTCTACTTGTTTTCCCATCTTTGAACTTGGTCTATCTGTCCAAAGGGGACCCCAGATGACACCTTCACACTTTCAACCTCATCTCTGCAGTTCCCCAGAGACCTTGGTCATCTCTGCTGCATCTTCAATAGTATATAGCTTTGATATCATCAAGAGCAGTTTCTTACCTAGGCTATTAAAGACCCTCCCCAGCCTGTTCTTTTATTGGAAGGCAAAACTGCTATTTTGGAAAGATGTAGGCAGGAACTATTAGAGTTTTCAGAAATCCTTGAGGAAAGCTTTATCTGCATATTCTGAAATGGCAAGTCTATAAATCAGACAGTATCCAATCTCATGTCCTGCAGAAATTCTTATCTAGGCTGAAGGCTCTTGGGGCCTACCTCTGGGGACTATAAATCAGGAGTCTATGGTGGAAGCACTGTCACCAGGAAGCTGCCCACCTCTGCCAGCTCATCACTTGGGCCTGGACCCTTCTCCAGAAACACTCTGGTGATGGCTGCTGCATGGGTGGGTAAATCCTGTAAGGAAAGAAATTCCACAACCCACTGGAGGGAGGAGGGAGCATAGTCCACATGCAGTATAACACAACCTCAAGTAGGGAGGCAGACATGGCATCCAGCCCAGCTATCCCAGACCACCTGAGCCAAGTTCATCACTGCTGTGCCCCAGCCTCCCTCTCTAAACCCTGGTCTCCAACTAAGGAAGGAGGGGAACTGAGCAGGAGAGATGGCCCAACTGCCTGAGGGGATGACAGCACCTGGAAGCCAGTGGCCTTGAAATCGTGTTTGTCCTAGGAGATCTGTGCTGGAAATGCTATATGCCTGGGGATTGTGGTTCTGTAGATTATGATTTGGGGTCATCTGGCATTAGTGGTTGTGATTGAATGGGACAGGTTTTGTTGGTCCTAAGAGCTCAGCAATGAGTGAGTTTTAGGACAATGACCAGATCTAAGGGCAACAGCAGACATCCTTGTTTTGATTCTGCAGAAAAGAGGCTTTATCTCATTTATCCAAATTTACAGTGAGAAAGAGGGTCATTGATCAGTTGTCCCCTGTACAGACATTGGCTGAGGTGCATCACCCCTACTTACCACATGGTAAGAACCTCCAGGACCCTACTTCTCATCAGGCCAGTGACCTCCCTTCTGTCACCCTGGCTCTTGACCACTTGAACCGAGCTTGCCTGTGGTTCACTCTGACCCTGATTATAAGCACTTCACTCTCTTTGTACTTCAATGTCACCCTCAATCTCTCCTAGAAACACAGTGGGCACCTGCCCCCAGGTTCTCTCAGTCATTTTCACCCTTTACTCTCCTTATACCCCAAATGCTAGGGAGCACCCAATGCTCCAAGGATTCTCCACAATAAGCAGGTACATCATAGATTACCTTACCCACAATCTGAAGTGGCAGATACTTCCAGGATCCCATGAAGAAATCAGCAAAGGGCAAATATTAACCCAACTCCTAGTCCTTGCCCTAATCTTAGCCCTAACCCTAACTGCTCAGAATTTTCAGGGTACCAGGGCAAGCATGAGGCATTCATCTTTTTGTGACTACTAGCAGAGGTATGTGGGCAAAACTCAGAATTATATCAACCATGATGCCAAGGGGCAGAAGTTGTCAGAGCCCTCCTTTTGTAGTGAGTGGGCTAAACATAGGAATACATTACCCACAATTCTAATTGGAAGAAACCACCAGGATCCCTAGAAGATAATCAGCAAAATGCTAAACATTGTATTTAATCCCAGAGGTTTGGGAGGCTGAGGTTGAAGGATTACAAGTTCAAAGCTGGCCTTAGCAATTTAGTGAGGCCCTAAGCAACTTAATGAGACCCTGTCTCAAAAAATAAAAAGTTTGGAGATGTGGCTCAGTGCTTAAGCACCCCTGGGTTCAATCCCTAGTACCAAAACCAACCCTAAACTTACCATAGCCCTAATACTGGCCCTAACAATACTCAGAATCCTCAGGGCACCAGGGTATATGGCTTTCAGTTTCCATGGGATTCCTGACAGAGGTGAGTGGGCAAAACTCACAATAACATTACCCATAATTGTTGCATTTCTCATGACTAAAACACTTAGGGTCACTCCATGTAAACTGAACTGGGTTGCATGAAGTAATCACAAAAGAGACAGAGAAACCTTTTTCTTTGGGTCCTGTGAAGGCTCCTCTGACCTTAGGGGTTCATGGAAAGAGAGAGAGAACATGTGCTGAACCCTTTAATTGGGGAGAAGCCATTCAAATGATGTCAGTGGTCAGGTTTCAGGGGGTTGAGTGTGGCTTCATGATGTCTGCTGTCAGCAGGTTGACTGACATCTAGGGAGTTTTTAGGGAGTTTCCATGGAACATTCTATCCCAAACAGGGCAAAGGGGTAGTGTTACAAAAGAATAGGTGAGTGTAGCTCAACCTCAGGGGTATGCCTACTCAGAAGACTGGCCTTGCTATCTGAATGGGGGAAAAGACGAAGTCATGAGTCATGGCACTACCACGCCAACTACAGTGATCTTTCAGATCCTTGTGGTGCATCAGGACTGGAAGACATGGTAGCTCAATGTGGCTCCCCACATATTCCCCCTTTCTTAATATTTAAATACCATTGGGGAATTATATCTTGTAGTCACTGGATTCTTGGTCTGAGGTCATCATGATCTACTATTGAAACACAAAAAGAATTAGTAGAAAACATATTATCTCAATGACACACCATATGGAATGTTTCAACATATTTAGGATTAAAGTCATTTAATTAACTTTGGAAGGTCCAGGTTATTATTATTATTTTGCCAATGCTTATCAGAAGATTCTTAATCTTTTCCCAGTTTTATTGGGAAGCATTCTGTTTGGCCATAGTAACATAGACATTTTTATTTGGCATGGCATTTAGGCCTTTCCAAAAACCATAGAGCAGAGAGCTCATTCACAATATTTATTACAGTGGCTTTTTAGAGCATTTTAACTTAGTTCCAATCCTTCCATCAGCACTTATCTGACTATGAAGAATCTTGGAAGTAATTTAAGTCAAATATTAAGAAAATCAATATAAGTTTTAAGATATAACCACAAGAAATATTGTAGAAGCAAGGAATAATATTTAAAGTATCACTTCAAGGATCATGAGATCAAGAGCTTGCCTAGGTCTGGTTAATTGGCATGCACCTGTTTTAAAGCCTGAACATTAACTTCAGCACATAATAGATCTGAAATATTAGCTAGAAATAACTACAGATAACAATAATATGAGTTGTATTTTTCATTCTTACTCTTAATTCTCACATTTAAGGAGTTTATTAAGTCTGTCAGTAATTCTGAAGGTTGGAGTCAAACATCAAAACATATTTTTGGATGCCATCTCACTGGGAGTTTAAAGTTTCTAGGAGTTTGGCATCCTCATGTAATTGTTCTTGTCCATTCTAGGAGACCAGCCTAAAATATATACTTTATTTCTAGATATCTTGTGTTGTACTGACAAGACATGCACAATCCATCCACTTAGAAAAGGTATCAACTTCTATTGTAGAAATATTAGGGCAATAATACATTGGTGGATATTCTATGTAAATAACTGTCTTGAATAGGAAAAAATCTATTTTATTAATTTTTCTAACAATTGTCTAGATAAGTAAATATAGTCTTAATCTTAGGGATCAGCATGATTGGCTGGTTTAGGTTTCTTATATGCTGTCTTTTTCTCAAATGATACTTCCAGACATCCTGTTTACCATAGGACCATCATATAGGTATAATTGACCACTACAGTCAATGAAGACAGAATTAGACAGGTAGTCAGTATAGATAGATACATTGAGTCAGGTCAGGTCAAGGAGGCCAATTTTGAATGAGTCCGGGAAGTTGGAGACTGTCCCCTGAGGGATCTTATCAAGGACCTGCCTCTGCTCCAACCTGTTCCCAAGGTAACCTGTCCCAGGAATTTGCCCTCCCTACAGGGAGCTATAAGATTGTTAATATGTCCAGGACTATTCTACACTGCTCTTCCCTCTTCAGCCCACCTATTTCCCACCTTTTGACCTACCCACTGAGCATTCCTGGGCCTAGTCACTAGAAAGGAAGGAGAAAGATAAGGGGAGAAAGGCAGGAGAACAAAGAAAGCCTAGGTCATATAAAAAGGGCACAACACCTTGCTTCTTGGGATATCAGCTATGACCCCCTTCTTCCTCATGGGAGAAGTCTATGTTACTCCCTTTTAAATAAACCCTGGTTCATATGTTTACCTCAGCATGCTTCTCTAGTGTTCAAACTTCATGGGGAAGAAGGACTTGTCACTCAATAACTAGTGGTATCATTAGTACAGTTAATCTAGTTTCACTGGTGGACTTTCCAGTCCACACTGCAACTTACATTAAAAATGGACCTGAGAAATGGGTCCATAGAAGTCTCTTCATAATTTTTACTGACCTGACAAGCTCATGAATCTATGTGGCTATAAACTCTGCAGCTGAAAATTTACCTTCCTGTGCCAGGTTTCTCAGTCATTATCATGATGACAGGTTTAAACTTTATCTTTTGAAATCTGATTAATTTACTGAATCATGTTCAGTAACAATAAGACTCACAGTATCACAATTTAAGAAAATTTTGAAATATTTGTAAGATGTAGTGTGTGCCTGTGGAGTCCTGCTTTCCCCCTTTTCTTTATTTAATAAAATTGATTAAAGGTCTGGTGTAGATTCTAATATATTAATATATGAATCTGAATCTCTTGGAAATCTCCTTGAATTTATTTTGGCCTATATTAAGTTTGAGAGGTTTCCTTTGATTATAGTTTCTGGTAGGTAACATTTTAAGGCCTTCTCTTAAGAGTAACTAAGGCTAGATATAAAAATGAGATACCTTTTATTGATTATTGTAATTTCCCTATATAGATAGTTAATTTATTCTAACAATTTAGAAACAACCATCAACCTCTTTCTGAGACAAAGTCTTAAAATATCTCTATGTTTCAGAATATTATCCTTTAATTAGGTGTCTCTTAATTATCTTTTAGAAAATATGATTAAGGTTACTTCCCAGTTAGAGAGTGATATATAAATCTTATCATATTTTTTTACAGATAATAGGTCCAGTCAGAGAACTTATAAAGTACCAATGAATTTTCAACAAGGTTTGTAACCATTATTGCTCAAAACTAACATACAACTTTAATTTGGAAAACCTCAGTCCTAATAAAATGTTCTCCCAAATCTCATAATTATCCAAGAAACAAAGTAACATGTAAGAATCAGCAGTGTATTTGAATCAATCAAATTTAGTAACCAAAGAGAATTGTCAAAATTGGGATCTAAGTCAGCAGTTTAATATATTTAATGTTTAATTAAGGATATGAATTTATTGAAAAAATTAATCCTTGCCTTAAACAGTAGAAATCATTAGGCAATAAAGACCTTCCTTAAAGAAAATAAACTTAACATTTTAATATGTCTTCATCATGTCTAAATATGGACAAAATATTAGCTCATATCAGCATAGTAAAATCAGGAAAATAGCCTGAAATATTCTTAAATTAATCAGTTAGAATTCTTATAGTCAGTCCAGTACATATAAATCTTTTTCTCAATTATTTAAACTTTCTATATGATCTTTCTGTCTAGATAATGATATAAAGATCTATTTAGGAAAATATCTTTATCATTAAAACCTAGAATAGAAAGACACTGTTTTACCCAAAGATGATTTTTTTCTTCTTCTGAGGACCTCCAATGTGTGCTTCTTCTCTGTTGAAGCATCTTCTTTTCTTTTAAAACTTTTCCTGGTTATACTTTGGAACAATTTCTGAAAACTTTAGAATCAAAACAAGTTATCGTACCTTGATAAGAAAAATATCTTCATGAAAATATGGTTAAAGTACTTGGATATTTATGTAGACAGAATTATATCTGTTTATCATCTAATACAGTTTGTATACTAATATGAGATTACTTGATTGTTGTTTGACCTCTTGAAAGAATATAGTAAAATACATTTATCTCAAATATCTGCAATTAAAAGGCAGAGCATCAGATAAATGCATATATAAGAAATGTATAAATTATGTGTTTTATATTAAAGAAAAACAATTAGATAAACATATATTACCTAAACAATTAGACACTCAGACAACTAGTCTGCTCTGGAAGGGAACCCAGGGGTGCGCCTAGAGACGAGGCCCACAAGGGTTTCCCAGCATGGCCTCTCCTAGGGCTGCTCTGAGGAGAGGGGAGCTCTGCCCTCCCTGTGGAATGACCCATGTTGTCCAGCAGTCAGGGTTCCTATGCTCAGCTCTGAGGAGAAAGCTCCCTCCTCAGCCTGAGGCCCAGACAGCATCCAAGGTGGACCCAGGCCCCCCACTCAGGCTCCCACTATGGTAATCACCTGAAACTTTGCTGGGAGTGGAGATGCCCCATGGAAGGGGAGACACCCCCTCTAAAAGAGTCACATCCCCTCTAGGGGTGACACTCCTCCTAAGGGAGAGATACCAGCTGACAGGGAAGCCAACCCCTGGTAGGGGAGGTACCCTGATGGGAGGGGAGATGCATGCCCCCACAAACCCAGACAACCCCCTATGGAAGAGAAACACCCTGCTCGAAGGGAAGACACCCATAGGACTGGAGCCACCCCCTAGAAGTAAAGACACCCTGATAGGAGAGCAGAAGCCCCCACTCTAGGGCAGACACTTCCATGGGATGGGGAGACACCCTGCTGGTAAGGGAGAAGCTCCTGCTGGAAGGGAAGAATCCTGGGCTTTGGGGGACTCTGCTTCTTCCTCCACCCCAGAAATGTTCCCACTGCTGTCCCTAGGTCTGATTGTGCTTTCTGTGGCATAAGGAGGAATGAAATCTGTAGAGAGCAGAAAAGGGAGTCAAGGAGTCATCTCCCTGCACCCCAGCCTGATCCCCACCAGGTCAGGCCTGCTGTGGCCAGGGGCCAGGCAACCACAGTGAGCCCTTCTTCACTCCTGCACCCAAGGGCAGAGGCCAGAAAAGGGTCACCACAGAGACCTCTGGAAGTGATCTTTGACAAGGGTGACAGAAGCCCACTTTAAGATCAGGGGTGTGAAGAAAAGCAATGAAATCCCAGCCTATGGTGGCCAGTCTAGGAATTGGGAAACCTGAAATCCGACCAAGTCCCAGCAGATTCTGGAAGCTACAGGCTGCCCCCGCCCTCTGCCTCGAGTGTCCCAAGAGACATAAATAGCCCACCAGGGTCCCTAGGCCTGGCATCTCCTCTAGGCTGACCTAAGGAGGGAATCCCAGGCATTACTAGAGACATGTTCCATGAGGGTCCCCAGCCTGGCATTTCAAAAGGCTCCTCTGAGGGAGGAAACACAGGCATCCCTAGAGACATGGCCCACCAGGGTCCCCAGGCCTGACGTCTCCCCCAGGCTGTTCTGAGGAAAGGGAACCCCATGTGTCCCTAGAGAATTGGCCAAGTAGGTACCCAAGCCAGAATTCTTCCTCAGGCTGGTCTGAGGAGAGGAACCCGAGGCATCTGTACAGATATAGCCAAGAGGGTCTCCAGGCCTGGCATCTCCCCCAGGCTGCTCTCCGAGGATACCCCTGGGATACTCTTAGAGACATGGCCCAAGAGGTGTTTCTGGCTTGTCATCTATTCTGACTGCTCTGATGAGCAGGACTCTGCCCTCCTTGTGGGATGACCCACCTTGTCCAGCAGTCAGGGGTCCTCTGCTCAGCTCTGAGAAGAAAGCTCCCTACTCAGCCTGAGGATGACAGAGATTCCAAGATGGCAACTAGTACCCATCCTCAGCCCCTCTGCCCGCAAAACTCACCTGAATCTTGACTGGCAGTGGAGATGCCCCTACGATGGGAGACACGCTGCTGGGAGGAGAGATGCCAACTCCATTACCCCAGAAGCCCCCCCAGCAATGGGAGACACTTCACTGGGAGAGGAAACAACTCTGGGAGTCCAGCAAGCCCCTAGGATTGGAGACACCCTGCTAGGAGGGGAGAAGCCCCACCATAGGCAGATGCCTTCCTGGGATGTGAAGACATCTTGCAGAGAGGGGAAAAGCTCCCACTTGGAGGGGAGCTGCTGGGGCTTCCTGGGGACTCTGCTTCTTCCTCCACCTCAGGAGTTACTGGATGAAACCTGTTCCCACTACAGTATATAGGTCTGGCTTTGTTGTCTCTAGCACCAAGAGGAGTGGAATCTCTAAAGAGAACAAAAGGGAGTCCAGGAGCCATCTCCTGGCATCCTAGCCAGTCCTCCAGCAGATCAGGCCTGCTGCAGCCAGGGGCCAGACAGTCACATGGAGCCCTGCTTCACTCCTGTGCCCAAGGACAGGGGCCAGCAATGGGCCACCACAGAGGCCTCTGGGAAGTGGTCTTTGACACAGGGTGACATAACCCAACTTTGTGGGATCAGAGGTTTGAAGAAAAGCAGTGAAATCCTAGCCCATGTTCGCCACTTTCAAGGTTGGGAAAACCTGAACTCACCAAGCTTCAGCAGCTTCCTGCCCAGACTCTTCCTAGAGATGTGGCTCACTGGACACCCAGGCCTGGCATTTCCCCCTGGCAACTCTGAGGAAAGGTAAGCCGAGGTGTCCAGAGAGTTGTGAAGAGGGTCCCCAGGCCAGACATCTCCTCCTGGCTGCTCTGAGGAGAGGGAACCTTGGGATTCCCTAGAGATGTAGCCCACCAGGTGGCCAGTCTTGGCCTCTACCCCCAGACTGCTCTGATAAGAGGTAATCCCTGGCATCCCTAGAGAAGTCACTCACCATTGTCCCCAGCTTGGCATCTCTTCTAGACTGCTCTGAGAAGAGTACACCCAGCATTGCTAGAGATGTCATCAAGGGGGTCCCATATGTGGCATCTCCTAATGCTGCTCTGAGGAGAGGAAAGCTCTGCCCTCCTTGTGGAATGGCCCACCTTGTCCAGCAGTCAGGGTTCCTCTGCTCAGCTCTGAGGAGAAGGCTCCCTCTTAAACTTGATGGCCAGCCAGCATCCAAGGTGGTGCCTAGGCCCAGCCCTAAGCCCCCGACTATGCTACTCACCTGAAGCTTGGCTGGGAGTGGAGATGCCCCCTAGGAGGGGAGACACGCTGCTGCTAGGGCAGACATCCCCTCTAGGGGAGTCACCCCACTCTAGGGGCGATGCTTCCCCTAGGTATAGACACCTGCTGAGAGAGAAGCCAACCCCTGGGAGGGGAGATTCCCTGCTATGAAGGGAGATGCTTGCCCCCACAAACCCAGACAACCCCCTAGGGAAGAGAGACACCCTGCTAGGAGGAGAGACACCCCTGGGAGTGGAGTCACCCCATAGAAGTGGAGACACCCTGCTTGGAGCGAAGACAACCTACTGGGAGGGCAGAGGCCCCCACTCTAGGAGAGACACCTCCCTGAGATGTGGAGATACCCTACTGGGAGGGGAGCATTCTGGGCTTCCTGGGGACTCTGCTTTTCCCATTGCTGTCACTAGGTCTGGCTGTGCTTTCTGTGGCCCGAGGAGGAGTGAAATTTCTAGAGAGCAGAAAAGGGAGTCCAGGAGCCACCTCCCTGCACCCCAGCCTGTCCCCCACCAGGTCAGGCCTGCTGCGGCCAGGTAGCCACGGTGAGCCCTTCTTCACTCCTGTGCCCAAGGGCAGAGCCAGAAAGGGTCACCACAGAGGCCTCTGGAAGTGGTCTTTGACACAGGGAGACAGAAGCCCACTTTAGGATTAGGGGTATGAAGAAAAGCAGTGAAATCCCAGCCCATGGTGGCCACTCTAGGGGTTGGGAAACCTGAACTCTGACCAAGCCCCAGAAGCTTCTGGGAGCTACAGGTTTTACCTGTTCCCTGCCTACAGTGTCCCAAGAGGTCAATGTAGCCCACCAGGGTGCCTAGGCCTGGCATCTCCCCTAGTTTGGTTGAGAAGGGAACCCCAGATACCCTAGAGACATGGTCCATGAGGGTCCCTAGGCCTGGCATTTCCCCAGGCTCCTCTGAGGAGAGGAAACCTGGTCGTCCTAGAGACATGGCCCTCCAGGGTCCCCAGGCCTGGCATCTCCCCGAGGCTGCTCTGAGGAAAAGGAACCCCATGTGTCCCTAGAGACATGGCCAAGAGGGTCCCCAGGACAGGAATCTCCCTCAGGCTGGTCTGAGGAGAGGAACTTCAGTTGTTCCTAGAGATGTATCCAAGAGGGTCTCCAGGCCTGGCATCTCCCCCAGGCTGCTCTCTGTGGGTACCCCCGGGATGCCCTTAGAGACGTGGCCCATGAGGGTTTTCTGGTCTGGCATGTTTTCTAGCTGCTCCGAGGAGAGGAAAGCTCTGCCCTCCTTGTGGGATGACCCACCTTGTCCAGCAGTCAGGGTTCCTCTACTCAGCTCTGAGAAAAAAACTCCCTCCTCAGACTGAGGGCAGCACAGAATTCAAGATGGTGACCAGGCCCTGCCCTCAGTCCCTCCCCCTGCAAAACTCACCTGAATCTTGGCTGGGAGTGGAGATGCCCCCTAAGAGGGGAGACAAGCTGCTGGGAGGAGAGATGGTCACCCCCATTACCCCAGATGCCCCCTAGAAAAGAGAGATACTTTGTTGGGAGGGGAGACACCCCTGGGAGTGGAGCCATCCCCTGGGATTAGAGACAACCTGCTAGAAGGGAGAGGTCCCTCCCAGTAGAGATGTGACCCACGAGGGTCCCCACATCAGGCATCCTACTCAGGTTGCTCTGATGCATCTGGGCATCCCTAGAGACATGACCCAAGAGGGTCCCAACACCAGTCTCTCTCAGGCCACTCAGGAGAAGGGAGCTCTGGGTATCCCTAGAATCGTGAACTAGGAGGGTCCCCACAATGGCGTATTCCCCAGGCAACTCTGAGGAGAAGGGAACTACAGACCTACTTAGAGACGTGACCCATGAGAGTCCCCAGGCCTGTCTCCCTCAGGCTGCTGTAAGGATGAGGGAGCCCTCCAGTGTCCCTAGAATGTGACCCATGAGGGTCCCCACACCAGGCATCTCCCTCAGGGTTCTCTGAGGAGAACGGATCTCTGGAATCCCAAGAGACATGATGCAAGAGGGTGCCCACACCAGGAGTCTCCCTCAGGCAGCTCTGAGGAGAAGGGAAACCCAGGCGTGCCTAGAAGTGTGATCCAAAAGGGTCCCCACACCAGGCGTCTCCCTCAGGCCATTATGAAGAGAAGGGAACCCCAGGCATCCCAAAGATGCCACCCAAGAGGATCCTCTCATTGGCATCTCATCAAACCACTCTGAGAAGAGAGGCCCAGGCATCCCTAGAGCCATGCATGGCACAGGAGGATTCCCATACCAGGCATCTCCCTCAGACTGCTTTAAGGAGGAGGGAGCTGCCCAGCAACCCTAGAGATGTGATCCACAAGGGTCCCCAAACCAGGTGTCTCTTAGGGTGCTGAAGAGAAGGGAACCCTGGGCATCCCTAGAGACATGACTCATGAAAGTCCCTAAGCCAAGAGTCCACTGAGGCTGCTCTGAGGAGAAGGGAGCTCCGGGAGTCCCTGGAGGCATGACCCACGAGGGTCCCCAACCTGGGTGTCTCTCTCAATCTGTTCTGAGAAGGGAGCTCTGCCCCTCCCTGTGGAGTGATCCAACACTCCCAGAACTGGGGCTCTCCCGGGTTGGTCCTGAGGGGGAAGCCAGCTCCTCAATCTAAAGGAGGTGGCATTAAAGATGGTAGTGAGGGGCTGGGGATGAGGCTCAAGCGTTAACACGCTTGCCTGGCATGCGTGCAGCTCAGGTTCGATCCTCAGCACCACATACAAACAAAGATGTTGTGTCCACGAAAAACTTAAAACAAAACAAAAAAAAAGATGGCAGTAAGGCCCCACCCCTGGTTGACCACTCCCCTTTGGCCACGAACACATGCACCAGCTGCTCACTGCTCAGAGGCAGGGCCTCTCTCGGCTCCCTGGTGAATGGCAGCACCTTCTTCCACCCTCAGCAGTTACTGAATAATAAAATCTGTTCCCACTGCTCTAAATAGGTCTGGCTGTGGCACCATGAGGAGTGGTATATCAGAGAGGAGAAATGGAGTTCAGGAGACCCCCTCCCTGCACTCCACCAGGCCAAGTGCTGCAGCAGCCTGAGCCAGGTGGGCAGAGGTACAGAGAGAGGCCACCACAGGGAGTCTAGACCCTCTGCCCAAAGGCAGAGGCTAGAAACAGACCATCACAAAGGCTTTCGGGACATGTAGTCTTTTAGACAGAGTGATTTAGCCAGGGTCTGCCCCATTTTAGAATCAGGGGTTTTAAGAAAATCTGTTAATTCCCAGCCCAGGGGGACCATTGTAGGAAGGTAGAAGAACCTGAGCTCCGACCAAATTCCCAGTAGCCTCTGAGAGCATTCTAGGTCATTCAGTCTGTCCTGCCTGTCCAGCTCTCACCATGGATGCCTCTTGAAATTGCAGGCTACACAGATTCAGGGTTCTCAGGGATTCTGCCAAGTATAGTATGGTGCTCTGCCCACACAGTCTTTCCCATTCAGGACCATGGAAGCTGTGTGCCATGTGCTGTCCCAGGCACCTTGGAGGACTGTAGCAGTGGAATCTGGTGTTCTACATATGCAGCTCTCATCCCAGAAGCCTAGGGGCTGCAAGTAACACATTTACCCTCATACCCCCAGGATTCTGGGTAATACAGTATTGTATTCCATAATGCAGCCCAGCTGCAGAGGTCTCTGTGAGCTGCAGACTACTCAGGCACCCCTAGTGATTGAACAGTGTAGTCTGGCATTCTGCCCATTCAGCCCTCACTCCAGAAGCCTATGGGGACTTCAAGTAACACATTCACCCTCATATCCCCAACCAGGATTCTGGGTAGTGCAATCCAGTCTTCTACAATGTAGCACCCTCTGCAGAGGTCTCTAGAAATTGCAGGCTACACAGTCACTCAGGCATCCCTAGGGAATCTGAACAGTGTTGTCTGGTGTTCTGCCCATGCAGCATCACTACAGTGGATTCTGGGAGCTGCAAGCCCCCAAGGATCATGGGTATTATAGCCTGGTGCTATGTTCAACTGTACAGTGACTACTTAGAGCTCGGAGCCCCCAGGAACTCTGAGTATTATAGTCAGTTCTACTCAGTCAGCTCTGAGCACAAGGTCTCTGAGAGCTGTGGGCCATTGATTATTCTGGGTAGTGCAGTCCATCCTACCTAAGTGGACTTCACCATCAAAGCTCTGGGATCTGTGTAGTACAAGCCTGCATAGATACCCCTGAGGAGTCTGATTAGTGCAATACAAAGTTTGCCCCAGCAGTACTCAAAAGGAAGGTGTCGGGGAGCTGCAGGCCCCCAGGAATCCTGGGTAGTATAGTCTTGCCTTCTGCCTCCATAGCCATCACTGTGGACACTTCCAGTCCACATGGACATGGGACATCTCCAAAAATTCTAGGTAGTGTAGTTCAGCTTCCTATCCAGCCACCCTCACTATTGCAGATCCTGGGAACTGCAATTCCCCCTGAGGACTCTGGATAAGGTAGTGCAGTGTTTTTCCTGCATGCCCCTACTGCAAGGGCATGAGAACTGAAGGCCACATGCTTGCCATGGTATAAAAGACCTCACTGTTGAAGCCTCCTAGAATTGGAGGCAGCACACTCACCAGTGTGTCCCCAGGAATTGTAGGTAGTATAGTCTGACCTGCATAATACACAGCTCTCACTTGGGAAACCTCTGGGACTTGCAGGCTGCATACACACCTGGGCAACACACCCCACCAAGGATTCTGGATACTGTAGTTAAACTCTAAGTCCAACAGTCCTCACAACAGAGGATCCGGAGAGCTGCTGGCACCAAGATTTATGAGTAATATAGTCCTGTGTTTTTCCTACTAACTGCAGAAAATTATGAAACTAAAATTCTCCCTTAGGATTATGGGTAATGCAGTACAATGGTTTGCCCACTCACCACAGAGAATTCTGGGAGTTGCAGTCCCTGAGGGTTCTAGATAATGCCATCTAGGGGTTTTACCTGCACAGTCCTGCTGAGGATCACAGGAGTTGAAGACCCCATGCTTTCCCTGGTACCCTGGAGAATCTAGGTAGTGTGCTCTACCAATACAACCGCCACCACAGAAACCTCTGGGACATACAGGGTTACAGGGCATATAGGCATCCCCAGGGGTTCTGGGCATTGAAGTCTGGTATTCTGCCCTTGCAATTCTCACCCCAGAGGCTCCTGGGCAAAGCAGGCACCCAAAAGTAATTGGTAGCATAGTTTGATTTTTTTGTTTGTACAGCCCTCTTTGCAGAGGATTCTGGAAGCTGCAAGTCCCCAAGAATTATAGGTAGCACAGTCTATCATTTGATCCAAGCTGCCCTCACCACAGAAGGCTCTGGTAACTGCAATGAGTATTCTGCAGTTACCCAGGATTCAGGGTAGTGCAATCCATCATAATCTTTGCATCTCTCACCCTAGAGGCTCCTGAGAGCTTCTTGCTGCATTTTCATGAGCCCTTACACTCAGGCCCCAGTGAGACTCCAGGCACTGGTCCCTCCCTGCACCATCTTGAGGGGGCATTTGTGTCCTTAGACACTCAAGCCACACAAAATACATTGACATACCATGACAATGAGCAGCCAAAGCCTCAGTAAGAAATACTGTTGTTGTTGTGGGGCTGGGATGTGGCTCAAGTGGTTGCGCACTTGCCTGGCATGCGCGGGGTGCTGGGTTCGATCCTCAGCACCACATAAAAATAAATAAAGATGTTGTGCCACCGAAAACTAAAAAATAAATATTAAAAAAAGAAATACTGTTGTAAAATAAGTTCTGCTAAAATATTATCTGAGAAAGTAAAGAACATGGCAGAACTTACTTCTCAGTACACCAGGCAGTGCACAGGAAGCTTCTTCCTCATGATTTCCTCACATGGACCTCAGTCATCCTGAATCCACAGTGGAGTCTCCATGGGTAGGTGCCAAGGAGAAGGAAGCTCTGGTCCTCACCATAGATATATCCACCAGGCATCCCCAGGCCATGGTATCTTTCTAGGTGTGTCCCCAGGATTAAAAAAAAAAAAAAAAAAAAAAAAAAAAAAAAAAAAAAAACATGGTCTACACCTTAGATAGAACCCCTAGGAGTCCCTAGATGTGGCATCTCTCAGGTGGGTCCCCAGGAGAAGAAAGTTTGATTAGGGCACAGAACACAGCCCCCAAAAGCAGTTGATCAAAGAATGTTGTTATGAGTGCCCCCTGCTGGCCACTATAGACAGTGCAGGATGCTGGATATTCACTGTTCAGAGCTGCACTCCCTTGTACTAGGCACAGTGAACTAAAATTCATAGTTCTGACTATTCCAGGTCATGATTTTGGAAATAAAAAAGAAATAGAGCCTACCATCCTATGTCTTGATCAGAATGGATGGAGATAGCAAGCAGCAAAATACATGGCCTATAGACAAAATTTCATGGATTTCAGCAATCATGTACAGGGAACAG
Source organism: Callospermophilus lateralis (assembly GCF_048772815.1). Lineage (NCBI taxonomy): Eukaryota > Metazoa > Chordata > Mammalia > Rodentia > Sciuridae > Callospermophilus > Callospermophilus lateralis. The sequence goes on along the minus strand of NC_135305.1, from coordinate 225,045,116 downwards.
TGAAATTTATAAACTGGAATAAGAAAAATTTTAAAACATTAATATTTAAAATAGACATCCCAAATTTGAAGTACTTTCATGTAAGTCTTAAAGTACAATCATTCTTTCAGAAAATCTTGGAATGTTTAGAAAGAAATCAAATGAAATATAAATACGTGTAGATATACTTTGTTCAGGACTCAATATAATTAAGATGAAATTATCTCAAACCTGAACTGAAGATTCAGTGCATTCCAGAAATTCCCAACAAGCTGTTTTTAAAACTAGACTAGACAGCACAGACTGCAAAAGTACACACTTCAAGAAGCCACACATATGGGCGCCAGAACCTATCAAAATACTCTCTAGACTTGCATTTAAAATGGGAAACTGTAAAACTCTAGAAGATGTGCATGATCACATGTTTCATTATGAGGTTCTAAATACACCCCCCCCCCCAAAAAAAATCCATGAAAGCTGGGGATGTGGCTCAGTGGTTAAGCACCCCTGGGTTCAATCCCTGCTACCAAACAATAACAACAACAAATCCATGAAAGAAAAACCTGATAGTGTGGACTGTATTAAACTGCTCTGTAAAAAAAATCATAAAAAGGAAATAAAAAGACAAGTCAAAGACCGGGGGAATCTTTGGAAGGTATATGTCTAAAACAAACTTGTGTACAAAATATAGTAAGACACTCAACAATAACACAACATAATGAGCAGACAATGCACAAGAAAGATACAAGATGGCAAAGAAGCATATAAATGAATCTTAGTATCACCTGTCATGAGGAAAGCACAAACCCCAAAGTGCACTGCACAACTATTAAGCTGCTAAGGTCTTTACTAAAGTGTAGTATCAACCATGAGGATGATGAGCAGCCACAGGAACTCTTGTGCATTGCTGGTAGAGCACACAACAGCTCACCACTATCAAAAAAAAATGGCCATTTTCCCCAAAGTTAGACATGGTGTCAACACATGGTCCTAAAAATATAGACAACTGCCTCAAAAATGTATATCTAGATAACAGCACGCCATTGCATACAGTAGTTCTATTCACAATGCGCCAATACCTTAAGCAATCAGGATGTGCTTCAATAGGTGAACAAATAGCATAACTGCTATGAATCCAGGACAAGGAGGCCCTGGTGTCTCTGAGCTCCCTCAGGTCTCTAGTCTGGTCTGGACCCTGGACTGCCTTTACCTTTGCACACCTCACAAAGGGAAAAGTGAATTCTGAATAGAAACACCTGCATATGCAGCTTATAAACTCAGGCTCAGTATGCAGTTGCTGCATATGGAAAGAGATTAAAAAGTTCAGAATGTGAGTGGTAAACTCAGAAAAATGCAAGCACAACAATCCAGGCCTGCATCTTTGTCAATAGGAGCTTCCTGGGAACAACAGACAAACATGGAGGCAACTCCAGGATCCCCACAGAACCACATCTAGGGGAGAAACTGGAGGTAGCTGCCATTAGGGCCCCTGTGACCCACCTCTGATTAGCTTAGAGGACATTATGCTACATCTTCATACATCCCAATTTTAATTTCATCTCTTTCCTCAGGTTGCAAATGCATCCTGAGCTTGGATTCTATTGATTGATTAGCTTGTTCAGTGTTGCAGAGAGCTGTGCCACTACCTAGTCCTGATGCATAACCTCAGAAATTCACTGTTCTGGTTATTCAACATATGTTTGCATATTTTAGCTAAATAGAGGCCATCATCCCTTGTTTTGATCCATCATAATCTTTATCTTTATACTCTAATCTTTATCTTTATATCCTACAGCTACCACCCATTTAATCCCTATCAGTGGATAATTAGGTTAATGCTTTCATTAGGTTTCACTGATGTAGGTTAATGCTCTCAGGATCCAGTCATTACACATCTGAATTTTCTCTCATTGACTCACATATGAGTTTTTTAAAGGACAACTCGTATCTAAACCACAATAGCTATGGATACCATAAGAACATGAAAGGACACAGGGCAGCTATTATATTACCCTTAGGTGCTACACTATGGATATCTATTAGTATAAAGATCAAAGGGAGATACTATTTTGTTTTAGATGTTATAGTATGTATATTATATTTGGATTAGAGACCACAGGGCAGCTATTATATTAGTTTTTGATGCCATATTGTGAATACTATTTTAGTATTAGAGGCCGTGATGTAGACATTATATTAATATGGAAGCTGTTGTATTAGTATTCAAGTCCACTCTACGGATACTATATTTGTATCAGAGGCCACATGTGGACACAATAGCATCAAAGGCTACTATGGATAATACATTAGCATTACAGGCTGCACATGGACAACATGTTAGAATTATCACTCCACCATAACAGTATTATGACACTGCCATATCCAGGAAGGTAGCACATAACCTCTGGTGATCATTAGGACCCAGCACAAAAATGCTTCAATTCAGTGGTGTATGGCCACCCCCTGACATTCCTGAGAAATGGATGAAATTCAGTACTGTATCTAGATTACTCAAGGCCATGGTTTTTGGAAATTCAAACTAAAATGAAACCCATATCCTTGTTTTTTAAGAAATGGTGATTGAGGGCTGGGGATGTGGCTCAAGCAGTAGCACGCTCGCCTGGCATGCGTGTGGCCCGGGTTCGATCCTCAGCACCACATACAAACAAAGATATTGTGTCCGCTGAAAACTAAAAAAATAAATAAATATTAAAATTCAAAAAAAAAAAAAGAAAAGAAATGGTGATTGAACAAGTTATTCAAACCATATTGAGTGAAATGAATGTAGACAAAAACAGAAACTCCTACAAAAATTAACTCATAATAGTCCATAACTAAAATGTGATAAAACTAAAAGAAATCTGGAAAGAAATAAGAAAATCTGTGTGATCTTAGATTTAGTGATAGTAGTGTATATTTGTTTCTGGTACAAGGGATTGAATGCAGGGCCTCACACATGCTATACAAACTTTCTAATACTGAGCTACTTCCCCAGTCCTTGATGATGAGTTTTAACTCAAAATACCAAATACCAACTGACTGAAAAGCAATACCAATAACATGGACTTTATAAAGTTCAATTTTTACAAAGTGCACTGTTGCAGGCCAACAATCCCAATTACTCAAAAGGCTGGGGCAGGAAGATTGCAAACTTGAGCCCAGCCTAGGAAATTTTTTAAAGGATGGGATATAGCTCAATGGTAGAGCACTTGCCTAGTTTATGCAAGGCCTGGGGTTCAATCCCCAGCACTACACACACACACACACACAAACACACACACACAAAAAAATTTTTTTCTACTCTGTAAAACATGGCTAATAGTTATACAAAATGATGTTCAGCATCCCATATCATCAGGGAATCATAAATTAAAACAGCTATTAGAACTGCTGATCTCTAAGAAACAGCAGTGCACCAACAGCTGCAGGATGTGATACCAGCAGTCTCAGGCATTACTAGGAGAACGTATGGCATGACCACTTTGGAATATGATGTGCCAGTTCTTCCCAAAGCAAAAAAGTCCAATCTATGACCCAACAGTGTCCCTATAAATTATCTTCATTTTGAGAAATCCTTTGAAAAACTATGTCAAAACAAAACTAGCATGTAATTATGCATAGCAGCTCTATGATGCTGATCAGATCATAAATAAGAATGTTCTCCCATAGCTGAATGCATAACCAACACAGATTATGAAGGAATAAACTACCACCCTACACAGAGACATAGATAAATCCTACCTGGTATACTGCTAAGTGAAATAAGCCAGACTAAAGAGGCTACATACTGTATGGTTTATCTTTTATGACATTCTAGAAAAGACCAAATTACAGAGGAAGAGTTGTGCAGGATGAGGCCCAGGAGTCTCCCAGCACAGGAGTCTCCATCTACATGGAGTTGGGGTGCACCACCCTTCCTGTGGTTTTTCTCATGACCATCCTCCATCCTGAAGCTGTCCTAGTGCCCACCAAAAGTCTTTATTAAAGCACAAGCCCCTCCTAGGCCCACAGGAGATTCTGCAGGACTTAGGAGTTCTGTGCAAATAACCAAGGTAAAAGAATCAATCTTAGAACAAAAGATGCTCCTAAAACCTCTGTCACTCAGCAAATATGAAGATTTTAGGAGTGCTGAACCAGGAACTGGGTGCAGAGGCTGAATGTGTATTTCTTATTATGTCACAGTCCATAAGCTGGAGCAATAATGAATTCATTGCTCATAATGGAACAATGAATTAATTATATGGTAGAAACTGGGAGCTAGATGGGGCGAGAAGTTATGATAAATAAGGGGTGAAGGCAGAGGGATCTATGTCATAAGGGGTCAGAATCCACTGACTGCAGATCAGTATACACTCACATTTTGCTTAATACATTCACAGATGGTTCCACATAAACATAGTTATAACTAGGGGATATAAAAAGATTAGAATACACATACACTTCTTTGCATTGTCAGTTGTGTGTATCAAGATGCAAGATGAAATATTTTTATAGACTTTTTAAAGGCCTTTATTTTATTCATTTATTTTTATGTGGTGCTGAGGATCAAACCCAGTGCCTCACACATGCCAGATGAGTGCACTACCACTGAGCCACAACCCCAGCTCCTGCCAGATGAAAGATTTTAATATCACTCTCTAATCAAAGGAGCCAGGACTCTTTGAAGAAATGGCTGATACTAAGAGTAAGACAGTAAATATATAAGTCAGGGTAATTTAAATATCAGAAAGAAAAAACTTTAGAACAAAACCAGAAAATATGTTAAAGTACAACAAGAGATAATGGAAATATCTCCAATGGAAAGAATTCCCAATGGTTAAAGTAGGGATGAATTGAGCAGCAAAGTTCTATTTTTTAAAAAAAAAAAGGAGAACAAAAAACAGTTTAAGGGAACTATCCAGATGACTGGTATAAATAAATGACTGAATACACAAACAAATGAGGTTGAGTAGAAACATCTTGTGCAGGAGAATTCCATATAATTGAGAAGGTCACAGCCATCAAGAAGGTAGAGCTAACTCTCTGATCCCTAAGTGTGGGCTCTGCACTGTAACTTCCTCCAGAAGGACAGACAATGTGGACATGCAAAAAAGAGTAACTTCACAGTAAGAAACCTGAAAGGCCCTTCCTCAAGCAGGTGAGCACAATCAATACTACCATTTCACCTTGAGGGCATGATAGAGCTGCTTTTCATGTCAGTGACCAGCTTCCCCCAGTCCAATAGCCCAGGGTAAATATGAGAAACACAAGGAAACCTGAAAGGCACTGCCTCAGCCAGGCGAGCACAGTCAATACTAATATGACAATAAGGACAAGAGATGACAGAGCAGCTCTCCACCTCTGTGACCTGCCTCCCCCAGACCCACAGCCCCAGTTTAAATATGAAAAAAAAAAGGAAAATTCAAAAAAAATTCTAAAAAATACCTGACAAGTCGTCCTCAATGCTGTCAAGGTCATCAGAACAAGGAAGCTCATAGAAACTGTCACCCCAAGAGAAGTCTATGGAGAAATGATGACTGGATGTCATTTTGGCTCCTAGATGAGATCCTAGAACAGGAAGACACAGAACTGAGAATCCAAAGGATATGTGACTTCAGTTAATGTTAACATACCATTATTTTTTCTTCATGACAAATGGTCTAAGATGTTAACACTTTAGAGACAGCTCACCGAAGTCATAACAAGGGAAGAAACCAGGTTGAGGCTACCTGGGAAATCTCTGCACTTTCTTTTCAATTTCTGTATAAAGATAAAACTAAGCCTGGCATGGTGGCACATGCCTGTAATCTCAGCATCTTGGGAGGCTGAGGCAGGAGGATTTCGAGTTCAAAGCCAGCCTCAGCAATTTAGTGAGGCCTTAAGTAACTCTGTGAGACCCTGCCTCTAAATAAAATATAAAAAAGGGCTGGGGATGTGGCTCAATGATTAAGTGCCCCTGGATTCAATCCCCAGTACCCCCACACCAAAAAAAAAAAAAAAAAAAAAAAAAAAACCATTAAATTACTCTAAAGTAAAACCTTAGGACATGGTTATATTTTCTCAAACACTTACTTGTTTAATTATTCATACAGTTAATTACTGGTAACTGTCACTCTTAGCTAGTTCTGTATTTTATTATGAACATTCATAACACAAAAATCAAATAGTTCAAACTAATATAAAATTAAAAGTATATGTTTCTTTTACATATTTCATGTTGAAGTAATAACATAAGTAAACTCCTTATATTTTTATGCTGTCACTAGGTTCTAGGTTTGCCTTCTTAAAACTTGATCACTAGAGGAAAAAAATGACATTTTAGAGATTCCATTTCAACTCCTGGTTTAACTTTCCTGAAAGAGTGACTTTATATATATAAAAAAAAAAAGTCCTAATGCAAATTGACTCACTGTGACTGAATCATTTATCCCAAAGAATGCTTGTCTCTATTTTGTTTCTATGTATACCTTTTTAGCAGCAATATAATCAAATATTTGTGACTGGGACAAATAGTCAAAGAAATAGTCATCTCCTCCAAGAACTCTGCAGGAAGTGTTGAGCCAAGAGAAGCAGAGGTGTCAGCTTGGTCCAGAAATTATATTAGATGCTGCTGTGTTGTGAGAAAACACTCTACCTTTTAGAAATCACAAGGATCTATGGATGCCCACACTCTTGTATGAGTCTAAATCTAGTTGAACTTCTAAGTAATTTTATTGTCACTAGCTCATCATGAAGCTAACGACAACTAAAGGATCTATGGGGCTGGGGATGTAGAAAGATTTTCTAGCATGCAGGAGTCCCCAGGACCAACCCCCAAAACCACAAAAAAAGAGAATTTGTGTCTTATTTTTGTAATCAAATAGAAAATGAATAATCACTCCTCTTAAGGAAACATGTTGGACCTAAAACACTTGAGACTCTCAGAATCAAAACACTCTCCTTACAGTGTATTGCATAGCTAGATCACCATAAACAGTGGTGTCACATCATAAACCATGTTCACATTAAGCATACCATCAAAAAACAAAAAAAAGGCTTTATTGAATGTTGATAAGAAAAATGAACATAATCCAGCTTAGGAAATTATTAACACATTGGAAACATATGATACTGACATCAAAATCCTCCAGGACAAGCCAGGCACTTTGACTCATGCCTGTCATCTCAGCTATTTGGGAGGATAAAGCAGAAGGATGACAAATTTGAAGCTGACATTAGCAATTCAGCTAGACCCTGCCTCAAAATAAAATTGTAACAAAGACTGGGGACATATGTAGTTCAAGGCTTGCATAGCACAAGCAAGGCCCTGGGTTTAATTCCCAGTGCCAAAAAAAAAAATTCTCCAGGTGAGACATCTGACAACTATGGCAGGTACAGAACAAGGTAGAAGCCATTATGTCAACCTCCTCAAAATGATTAAAGTAAACCTGCACTTGTTCAGCTCACAATACTAACATGTCTGATTTCTGCTTCTAATAATTCAAATGCAACCATTTAAATATCATCAAAAGTGCATGTACTTTTCTAATGAATCCAACAAATATGAGTGAGATACTCAACTGCGTTCTGAAAGCCACCTTATAAGCACATAGGGGCACCAACATTAGGATAAAATGTAATCATGGCATTTCCTACATGAAATAACCCTAAATACTAATAAATACATAATTTCAAAAGAAAGACAAATTTCTGAAATCAAAAGCAAATTGATACATTTTTAAATGATATTTTGAACAGAGACAAAACTCTTAAAAGAGTTCTCCCACAAGAATTCCTGACAACATAAAGTATCATGCTCATTAGAAGGCCCATCCCTTTGTATGCAAGGAATAAGAGAACTTTCTGATGAATATAGAACTTTAATAGGACATATGGAAATGCTTTCTAAATTTGAAAAGAAGAAAATATCTTTTTTTAAAAAAGCTTATTTTTAGTAAATGTATCTGAATTACAAAAAAAGCAGCTACTGACTTGTCTCTTACATTTTGTAATGATTTGCATCTCAGGAGATTTCATCTATAGTGGTTTTAAATATCATGAAATATCAATAGTTAACATTAAAAATATCATCATCCCTCTTCTCTTTTAAAACTGATTTGAGATTTTCTTAGAATAATTTCATATGAGTTTGGAAGAGGCACTTTGGTATATGTGTATATGTGTAAATACATGATCTTTTTTTAAAACTTTTTCTTTATTTTTAGTTGTAGTTCAACACAATACCTTTGTTTTATTTACTTATTTTTATGTGGTGCCAAGGATCAAACCCATGGCCTCGCACGTGCTAGTCGAGTGCTCTACTGCTGAGTCACAACCCCCAGCCCCAATACATGATCTTTTGAAACTATACCCCTCATGCTTGAGTCCTGTCAAAGACATCTTCTGTGTGTGTGGTGCTGGGATGGACTCCATGGCCTCTCAAGTGCTCTGCCACTGAGCTGCACACCCAGTCTCAAACATGTCTTAATAAATGGAAATTAATTAAAATCATTTGATTATGAGCATTTCCAAACAAGACAATTCTCTCAAAAAAAAAAAAAAAAAAAAAAAAACAATTCTCTCAATCAAAAACAAAGTAAGCTAAAAGAAATTTTAAAATATTCCTTATTGGTGTAATCAAATAGAAAATGAATAAAAAATAGAAGTTCACAGAATTAAAAATCCTATATAGGGCTAGAGTTGTGGCGCAAAGGCAGAGCATTTGCCTGGCATGTGTTAGGCCCTGGGTTCAATCCTCAGCACCACATATAAATAAACAAAATAAATAAATAAAATAAAAAGATCCACTGACAACTAAAAAAATATTTTAAGAATTCTGTAGAAAATTTAAAGAATATTAATTAAAAATTGAATAGGAAAAACCTATTACACAGAACTGAAGGCCATAGGGAATTACATAGCAAAATAACTCTAAAATAAGAAAAATAAATGAATCAATTAGCATACAAAAGCTTGGACTGATACTTAGAGTTCTCCCACTGGATGGGATCCTGGGATCATCAGGGCTCAAGGCTGGCTGTCATTTGCCCTTTAACAAATTCTGATTTTATTTCAAATGTTCATGATCTACAGAGAACAAAAGAGAGAGAAAGGTGACTTTTCTAAATTTATTTTATGGTATGTCAAATTTTGATAATAGTCAAGATAATTCATCCAATGCAGAACGTCAGTGTTTATACAACAGATGCTATTTGTGCACCATGACAAATATACTGCCAATTAGCACAGCAGCCAGGGAGCTGCTCATCCTAGACTAGCAGGGGCAGAGTCTGGAGAAGAGGGAGGGAAGGTCAGGAGGAGGAGGGGGCCTGAAAGATAAGTGGGGTCTGGAGAAGAGGCAGGGTCTTAAAGAGGAGGAGGGTTGGGCTGGGGTTATGGCTCAGTGGTAGAGCACTTGCCTAGCATGTGTGAGGCACTGGGTTCAAACCTAAGCACCACATAAAAATAAATAAACAAAATAAAGGCATTGTGTCCAAATATTTAAAAAGAGGAGGGGTGAGGTCTGCAGGAGGGGCAGGACAGGAAGAAGGGAAAGATCTGGAAGAGAGACAGGGTCTGAAGGAGGGGGAGAATGAGTCACAAGGGGGCAGGGCTTCACAGAGGGGTGGGACCTGAGGAAGGGACAGGCCCTGGAACATGAGTAGGACTAGAGGAGAGGCAGGGTAGGAAGGAGGGGGAAGGATGGTTCAGGAGGACAAGCAGGGCCATAGAATATAGGTGGGGTCTAGAGGAGAGGCAGGGTCTGGAGGGTCCTGGAGGGGGCTGGGGATGTGGCTCAAGTGGTAGCACACTCAGCACCACATACAAACAAAGATGTTGTGTCTGCCAAGTACTAAAAAATAAATATTAAAAAAAAAAAAAAAACAAAACTGTCCACCAAAAGAAAAACGTGTGGCTGTGGTAGCTCAGTGGTAGAGTGCTTGCCTAGCATATGTGAGGCACTGGTTTTGATCCTCACCACCACATAAAAATAAATAAATATATTATGCCCTTCTACAACTAAAAAAAAAAAATGAGAAAAAAACTAAGCAGAGATTAAAGAAAAAGAAAAATGGGGTTCATGAGTTCGGTTCCACAAAAAACATGAGATGTATTTTTAATAAATTCTGGCTTTGTTAGAAGTAATATATTTAAACTTAAGCAACTCAAAAGGCTGAGGCAGAAAGATCTCAACTTCAAAACCAGCCTCAGCAAAAGCAAGGCATGAAGCACCTCAGTAAAACCCTGTCTCTATAATGCAAAATAGGGCTGGAGATATGGCTCAGTGGTCACATGCAACAACAACAACAACAAAAAAAAGATAAGTACTGAGTTCAATCCCCAGTACCCAAAAATAAAAATTAAAAAAGTTTTTTAAAATAACATAGTGGGCTGTTAACATATGTACTTTTCAATTTTTTTCTACTATTTTAACACTGCAAGAAAAAGCAAACCATTTAAACACTAAGAAAAACAAGGAAGTGGACTGGGGTCCCCTTCCCTTAGGCTGTACATTCCTGTCGGGAGCCATTCTCACACGTGACTGGGTGACTCCGGGTCAGGGTCTGAGGCTTCTGGCTGTATCGGAGCTTTCCCGGCCCTCTCCTGTTGAGAGAACCCGTCCGTGTGGGGGTGTGACTGACCACTGACCCTGGGGGCCCAATCACTGACCCTGACCTTGGAGTGCGGCCCCCCTTCAACCTTCATTGGATGGAATTCTCCCCTGAATTTCTTGCTCCCCAATAAAAGGCTACTCCCTGGCGTGCTCCCTCTCTCTCTCTCCTGCTAGCCCTGAGTAATCCTTGCTGCCCTGCCAGGCGGTTAGAGGTGGGAACCAGAGAGGGGAGCCGTCTCGGACCTGGTCATAGAAAAAGGTAACTGAGTCTGTGTGTTTATTTCGATCTCACTAGCTAACTTTTATGCCAAGAACCTCATTAATGAAACCACTGCGCTGGCCGCATGGTGGACATTCCTCCCTCCCTACACATTCCTCCTTCCTCCCTGCCAGGTTCCCTAGAAACTACCCTGGGTCACTATATTAAGATGATTAGGGTTATAGCCTAAGGAAGGGTCACTGCTGCACAGGGAGCCAGGATGAAATTGTGAAGGACAGAGAGGGGCTGACAGCCAAGGATGCCCTCAGCTCTCAGGTCCAGGACAGGGTTTGCTCCTCATGCTTCCCACCATCCCCTCACCAGCTGCCAGAGCTGCCAGAAGCTTCTGAGCCATCTCTCTGAGGCTGCTCTGAGGAAAAGGGAATCACAGGTGTCCCTAGAGACATGACCCATGAGGGTCCCCGTGTTACGCATCTCCTCAGGCTGCTCTGAGCAGAAAACCCCAGGCTTCTCTAAAAATATGACCCATGAGGGTCCCCAAGCCAGGCATCTCCCCCAGGCTACTCAGAGGAGAAGGGAACCCCAGGCATCCAAAGAGACATAAACCATGAGGGTCCACACACCAGGCATCTCCCTCAGGCCACTCTGAGGAGAAGAAAACCCAGGACCTACATAGAGTTGTTACCCACAAGGCTCCCCACATCTGGCTTCTCCCTCAGGCCAATGTGAGAAGGGAGCCCCGGGCATCCCTAAGACATGACTCACAAAAGTCCCTAAGCCAAGAGTCCGTGCTAAGGTTGCTCTGAGAAGGGGGTTATGTGAGTCCCTGGAGGCATGACCCATGAGAGTCCCCAACCTGGGTGTCTCTCTCAATCTGCTCTGAGAAGGGAGCTCTGCCCCTCCCTGTGGAGTGACCCAACACTCCGAGGACTGGGGCTCTCCTGGGTTGGTCCTGAGGGGGAAGCCAGTTCCTCTCAAGGAGGCAGCCTTAAAGATGGCGGTGAGGCCCTGCCCCTGGTTGGCCATACCCCCTTTGGCCATGCACAGCAACCCTGGCATCTGTCCCAGGCCGCTCTGAGGAGAAGGGAACCCCCAGCCTAATTAGAGACGTGACCCACGAGGCTCCCCAGGCCTGGCATCTCCCTCAGGCTGCTGTAAGGATGAGGGAGCCCCCCAGTGTCCCTAGAATGTGACCCAAAGTGGTCCCCACACCAGGCATCTACCTCAGGCTGCTCTGAGGAGAACAGAACCCCAGGCGTCCCTAGAGACATGACCCAAGAGGGTGCCCACACCAGGTGTCTCCCTCAGGCCACTTTGAGTTGAAGGGAGACCCAGGCACCCCTAGAGATGTGGCCCATGAGGGTCCCCACACCAAGTGTCTCTCTCAGGCTGCTGAGGAGAAGGGAACCCCAGGCATCCCTAGAGACATGACTCATGAAAGTCCCTAAGCCAAGAATCCACACGCTGAGGCTGCTCTGAGAAGGGAGCTACGTGAGCCCCTGGAGGCATGACCCACCAGAGTCCAAAACCTGGATGTCTCTCTCAATCTGCTCTGAGAAGGGGGCTCTGCCACTCCCTGTGGAGTGACCCAATACTCCCAGGACTGGGGCTCTCCCGGGTTGGTCCTGAGGGGGAAGTCAGCTCCTCATTCTCAAGGAGGCAGCATTAAAGATGGCGGCAAGGCCCTGCCCCTTATTGACCACGCCCCTTTGGCCATGCGCTGTGCAGGAGCTCCTCCCAGCTCAGAGGTGGGGCCTGTCCTGGCTCCCTGGTGAATGTCAGCACCTTCTTCCACCCTCAGCAGTTAATGAATAAAATCTGTTCCCACTGCTCTAACTAGGTCTGGCTGTGGCACCTGAGGAGTGGAATCTCAGAAGAGGAGAAATGGAGTCCAGGAGACCCTCTCGCTGCACTCCACCAGGCCAAGTGCTGCAGCAGCCTGAGACAAGCTGGCAGAGGCACAGAGGGAGGCAGCTACAGGGAGTCTAGACCCTCAGCCCAAGGGCAGAGGCCAGAAACAGACCACCTCAGAGGCTTCTGGGACGTGTAGTCTTTGAGACAGAGTGACTTAGCCAGGGACTGCTCCAATTCAGAATCAGGGGTTTTAAGAAAATCTGTGAATTCCCAGCCCAGGGGGACCACTGTAGGAGGGTAGAAGAACCTGAGCTCTGACCAAATTCCCAGTAGCCTATGACAGCATTCTAGATCATTCAGTCTGTCCTGCCTGTCCAGCTTTCACCATGGATGCCTCTGGGAGCTGCAGGCTACACAGATTCTGGGTTCTCAGGGTTTCTGGACAGTGTAGTCTGGTGCTCTGCTCACACAGTCTTTGCCCTTCAGGACCATGGAAGCTGTGTGCCATGTGCTGGCCCAGACACCCTGGAGAACCCTGGCAGTGGACTCTGGTGTTCTACCCATGCAGCCATCACCCCAGAAGCCTAGGGGTTGAAAGTAGCACATTCACCCTCATACCATCAAGATTCTGGGTAATGCAGTCTTGTATTCCACATTGCAGGCCAGCTGCAGAGGTCTCTGTGAGCTGCAGGCTACTCAGGCACCCCTAGTGATTCTGAACAGTATAGCCTGGCATTCTGCCCACTCAGCCCTCACTTCAGAGGTCTATGGGGGCTTCAAGTAGCACATTCAACCTCATACCCCCACCCAGGATTCTGGGTAGTGTAATCCAGTCTTCTACAATGCAGCCCCCACTGCAGAGGTCTCTAGAAATTGCAGGCTACACAGTCACTCAGGCATCCCTAGGGATTCTAGACAGTGTATTCTGGTGTTCTGCCCATGCAGCATCACTACAGTGGATTCTGGGAACTGCAAGCTCCCAAGGATCATGGGTATTATAGCCTGGTGCTATGTTCAACTGTACAGTGACTACTTAGAGCTCAGAGCCTCCAGGAATTCTGAGTATTGTAGTCAATTCTACTCAGTCAGCTCTGACCGCAGAGGTCACTGAGAGCTGTGGGCCATTGGTTATTCTGGGTGGTGCAATCCATCCTATCTAAGTGGACTTCACCCCCATCATGGTTCTGGGATCTGTGTAGCATAAGCCTACCTAGACACCCCTGAGGAGTCTGTGTAGTGCAATACAAAGTTTGCCCCAGCAATACTCAAAAGGAAGGTGTCTGGGAGTTGCAGGCCCCCAGGGATTCTGGGTAGTATAGTATTGCCCTCTACCTCCATAGCCCTCACTGTGGAAGCCTCTGAGAGTTTCAGGCCACATGGACACGGGGCACCTCCAAGAATTCTAGGTAGTATAGTTCAGCTCCCTACCCTGAAGTCCTCACTATTGCAGATCCTGGGAACTGCAATTCCCCCTGAGTACTCTGGATAAGGTAGTCCAGTGTTTTGCCTACATGCCCCTACTGCAAGGGCCAGAGAACTGAAGGCCACATGCTTGTCTTGGTACTGAAGACCTCACTGTGGAAGTCTCCTGGAATTGCAGGCAGCACACTAACCAGTGTGTCCCCAGGAATTGTAGGTAGTATAGTCTGACCTGCATAATGCACAGCTCTCACTTGGGAGGCCTCAGGCAGTTGCAGTCTGCATACTAACGGGCAACACACCCCACCAAGAATTCTGGATACTGCAGTTAACCTCTCAGTCCAACAGTCCTCACAACAGAGGATCCTGAGAGTTACTGGCACCAAGATTTGTGGGTAATTTAGTCCTGTGTTTTTCCTACTCACTGCAGAAAATTCTGAAACTAAAGTTCCCCCTTAGGATTGTGGGTAATGCAGTTCAGTGGTTTGCCCCTCACCACAGAGGATTCTGGAAGCTGCAGTCCCTGAGGGTTCTAATAATGCAGTCTAGTGTTTGGCCTGCACAGTCCTGCTGAGAATCAGAGGGGCTGAAGACCCCATGCTTTCCCTGGGACCCTGGAGATTCTAGGAAGTGAGCTCTACCAACAAGACCATCATCACCAAATCCTCTGGGACTTACAGGGTTACAGGATATGTAGGCATCCCCAGATATTCTGAGCACTGAAGTCTGGTATTCTGCCCTTACAATTCTCACCCCAGAGGCTCCTGGGTAGAGCAGGCACTCAAAAGTAATTGGTAGCATAGTTTGATTTTTTGTCAGTACAGCCCTCTCTGCAGAGGTCTCTGCAAGCTACAGGTCCCCAAGAATTATGGGTAGCACAGTCTGTCATTTGACCCATGCTGCCCTCCCTGCAGAAGGCTCTGGTAACTGCAATGAGGATTCTGCAGTTACCCAGGATTCTGGGTAGTGGGATCCATCATAATCTTTGCATCTCTCACCCTAGAGGCTCCTAAGAGCTTCTTGTTACATTTTCATGAGCCCTTACCCTCAGGCCCCAGTGAGATTCCAGGCACTGGGCCCTCCCTGCACCATCTTGAGGGGGCATTTGTGTCCTCAGACACTCAAGCCACACAAAATACATTGACATACCATGATAATGAGCAGCCAAAGCCTCAGTAAGAAATACTGTTGTAAAATAAGTTCTCCTAAAATATTACCTGAGAAAGTAAAGAACATGGCAGAACTTACTTCTCAGCCCATCAGGCAGTGCACAAGAAGCTTCTTCCTCATGTTTTCCTCACATGGACCTCAGTCATCCTGAATCCACAGTAGAGCCTCCATGGGTAGGTGCCAAGGAGAAGGAAGCTCTGGTCCTCACCACAGACATATCCACCAGGCATCCCTAGTCCATGGTATCTTTCCAGTGTCTCCCCAGGATTATAAAAGAAAAGAAACCTCTGGTCTACACCTTAGATAGAGCCTCCAGGAGTCCCTAGATGTGGCATCTCTCAGGTGGGTCCCCAGGAGAAGGAAGTTTGATTAGGGTACAGAACACAGCTCCCAAAAGCAGTTGATCAGAGAAAGTTGGAGTGCTCCCTGCTGGCCACTGTGGGCAGTGCAGGATGCTGGGTGTTCACTGTTCAGAGCTGCACCCCCTTGTGCTAGGCACAATGAAGCTCTTAAATTCATAGTTCTGACTATTCCAGGTCATGATTTTTGGAAATTGAAAAGAAATAGAGCCTACCTCCTATGTCTTGATCAGAATGGATGGAGATAGCAAGCAGCAAAGTACATGGCCCATAGACAAAATTTCATTGATTTCCTATATTTCAGCCATCATGTAGGGGAAACAGTGAAATATATAAACTGGAATAAGAAAAATTTTAAAGCATTAATATTTAAAATAGAGACCCCAAATGTGAAGTATTTACATCTAAGTATTAAAGTACAATCATACTTCAGAAATTCTTGAAATGTTTATAAAGAAATCAAATGAAATATAAATAAATACAGAGATAGTCTTTGTTCAGGTCTCAATATAATTAAGATGAAACTACCTCAAACCTGATGTGAAGATTCAGTGCATTCCAGAAATACCCAACATGCTCTTTTTAAACCTAGACTAGACATCACTGACTTCAAAAGGACACACACTTCAAGAAGCCACACATATGGATGCCAGAACCTATCAAACTACTCTCTTGATTTTCATTTAAAATGGGAAACTGTAAAACTCTAGAATATGTGAATGACCACATGTTTCATGATGAGGTTCTAAATACACCACCCCCCCAAAATCCATGAAAGCTATGGATGTGGCTCAGTGGTTAAGCACCCTGGGTTCAATCCCTGCTATCAAACAAGCAAACAATAACAACAAGAAATCCATGAAAGAAAAACCTGATAATGTGGACTGTATTAAATTCCTCTGTAAAAAAAATCATATTAAGGAAATGAAAAGACAAGTCAAACACTGGGGGAATCTTTGGAAAGTATATGTCTAAAACAAACTTGTGTAAAAAATATAGTAAGACACTCAACAATAAGACAACATAATGGGTAAAGATATGAACAGGCAACTCACAAGAAAGATACAAGATGGTAAAGAAGCATAGAAATGATTCTTAGTATCACCTGTCATGAGGAAAGCACAAACTAAGACCCCAAGTGCACTGCACACCTACCGAGCTGCTAAGGTCTTTAGTAAGTGTAGTATCAACCATGAGGATGATGAACAGCCACAGGCACTCTTGTGCATTGCTGGAAGAGCATACAACAGTTCAACACTATCAAAAAACTGGCCATTTTCCCCAAAGTTAGACATGGTTTCACCACATGGTCCTAAAAATATAGACAACTGCCTCAAAAATGTATATCGAGATAACAGCACACCATACCTGTTGCAAATGCATCCTGAGCTTGGATTCTGTTGATTGATTAGCTTGTTTAATGTTGCGAAGAGAGCTATTCCACTACCTAGTCCTGATGCACAACCTCTGAAATTCACTGTTCTGGTTATTCAACATATATTTGCATATTTTAGCTAAAATAGAGCCCATCATCCCATGTTTTGATCTAAAAGGATGGTTTAGCAGTTGTTGGGGTTTGCACACTCTGCCATCTGAGCAACTTTCTCTGTGTCCACAGGCTGCAGAGGTGTTATCTGTTGTTCCAATTAACTTTTCCCTTCATTTTCATTGAGCCATAGTGGCCCTGAGGTTAGCAACTGTAGCTCCAACCCACCAAAATCCTGCAGGTCTCCTCCAGGTGAGCAGAGTGTCCCTGCCTCCCGGGCACTGGTGGCAGCTCTGTGGGAGTGGAGCAGAACAGGTGAGCGCCTCCCCGGGCTGGGGAGCCTGGAGGAGAAAGGGCAGAGCCGTGGTGCGCAGATGCCAGGCCCACAGTTTCCACTGCAGGATAAACCAAGCACCTTTCAGAAACCTACAACCTGGCTCCTGTCCACAGGTACCTCCTATGGGTGACACAAACAGAGGACCTTTTTGGCAGCAGAGCGTGGAGACCCGGAACCCCTGAAGCCACACCTGGGACGGGCTAGTGCCCTCCAGGCTCCATAAAGTCAATCCAGGGCGCTGGAGCGGGAGAAAGGGCTGCGTTCCAGGTCGTGATTTCTGAGTTCTAATTCCGCTGCACCCTGGCCCAAGCCTGCTTGGTTAGGCCATGTGACTTAACACCTCTGAGCTGTAGTTTCCCACTGCGCCAGGCGGTGGCAGTGCTGACCTGGTTCCCGCCAGATGGGCAGCAAGGAGCTGGTGCTTTCAGGGTTGGAAAGCTCTCTGGGGCTCTGTAGCACTGCCACCCTCTGTGCATGGATCCTGCTCCCCTCGCCACAGCTCTGTATTCAGCTTGTACTCACGCTTCAAGTCACTGCAGCCATAACGTAATTCCACATAGGTACTTGCCCATACTTCAATACACCCCACATTGTTTGGAGAACCATTCAGTAAATGCCCTCATTTGCGGGGCTGGGGTGTGGCTCAGTGATTGAACGCTTGCCTCATATATGTGAGGCCCTGGGTTCGATCTCCAGCACCATATAAAAAGAAAATAAAAATTAAAAATAAAAACTAAATGCCCTCATTTGCTATTCCCCCTTTCAAGACTTAAACCTTTCTTTCAAGTTTTGGATCTGAGATTTCTCAGTGTCCGATGCAGGTGGGTTTGGTTTTTCCTTCATCTAAGACTGGGCCTTGCAATATGGTGGGGCGGGAAGCTGATAGGCATGTTGTGGTGTTTACACATGATATTGAGGATGGGACAAAGTTATGTCTAGGAAAAGTGACTCAGCCTATGTAAGGAGTTTTGAGAACTGTTGAGTAAACACCCAGGCCCTGCCTCTCTGTTCTTGAGTCTGAATTATCCAATTAACCAGTGGAATGAGAGCTACTTCTACATAGCATACATGAAAGCAATTCACAGGAGAAAGGCAGAAAGGAAGACTGTAGAAGGGATCTTACACTTGGCTGGGCTCTAGGCACTGCTCTGACCTGTGGCACTTCCACATGGGGCAATAAGCCCTGCCTCCTTACTGCCAGGAGGTTCCCTGTCCTACAGACACCAGGTTGTCCTCATCTTGGACACAAGAGTTTCCCACCAAGGCCTTCTGGATTTCAGCAGAAGTTCAGTGTCTAAGCCCAATGGATGCTACTGCAAAGAGCAGTAGCAAAAGGGGGATGTGAAAAGGCTGGCCAAGGGGAAGTAAATGCAGGTTTGCTCTTGCACAGAAATGGGCTTTCAGTAAAATGGGCTTTCAGTGGACACACTTTGTGCAATAAAGGGGCTAACTCTGAGATAAACAAGATTGGATAAGCATTTAGCCAAACTAACCAAAATGAAAAGAGAGAAGACTTACATTAATAAAATTTGAGATGAAAAAGGGGAAATCACAGACATTACAGAAATTCAGCAGACATTAGGGACTATATTGAAAACTTATATTCCAATAAATTGGAAAACCTAGAAGAAATAGACACATACAACCTGCTAAAACTGAATCAAGAGGACATAGAAAACCTAAACAGACCAATAACTAGGAATGATATATAGAAACCATAAAAAATGCCTTCCAAAAAATAAAACCCTGGGACCAGATGGATTCTCAGCTGAATTCTACCAGACCTTTAAAGTAGAACTAAAGCCAATACTCCTCAAATTAACCCATGAAATAGAAAGGAATGGAGCACTTACAAATTCATTCTATGAAGCTAGTATCACTCTCATATCAAAACCAGATAAGGACACATCAAGTAAAGAACACTGCAGACCAATATCATTGATGAACTTAGACTTTTAAAAAATATACCTAATAAAATATTAGCAAATCATGTTCAACAACACACTAAGAAGATTGTACATCATGACCAACTTGGTTTTCTACCAGAGATGCAAGGATGGTTTAATATACACACATCAATAAATGTAATTCATCACATAAGTAGAATTAAGGGCAAATATCATTTAGTCATCTTGATAGGTACAGAGAAAGCCTTTGATAAAATTCAGCACCAAATTTGACAAAATAAAAGCAATGAAGAAACTAGGGATAGAAGGAACCTACCTCAATAACCTAAAGGGTATATATGAAAACACCTAAAACCAACCCCACAGTAAACAGGAGAAAACTGAAAGCATTTCCTTTAAAATCAATAACAAGACAAAGATGTCCACTCTCACCACTCCTGTTTACTATAATTCTAGGCAGAACAATTAGGCAAGAGAAGGAAATAAAGGGATTAAAAGTAGGAAAGAAAGGAGTCAAATTATCACTGTTGGCAGATGATTTGGTCCTATACTTAGAATATCAAAAAAACACCACCAAAAGACTATCAGGACTAATAAGCAAGTTTGTCAAAGTAGCAAGTTACAGAATCAACATAAAAAATCAGTAGCTTTCCTATACATCAATAAATAATCTGCAGAGAAAGTAATCAAGAAAACTATTCCATTCTCAATAGCCTCAAAGAAAATAAAATACCTGGGAATAAATCTAACCAAGGAGGTGAAAGATCTCTACAATGAAATCTATAGAACATAGAATAAAGAAATTGAGGATGATTCAAGAAGATGTAAATACCTCCCATGTTCATGGACACAAATATGAGCTTTCAGGTCTGGGGATGTGGCTCAAGCAGTAGCGCGCTCGCCTGGCATGCATGCAGCCCGAATTCGATCCTCAGCACCACATACAAACAAAGATGTTGTGTCCGCCGAAAACTAAAAAATAAATATTTTAAAAATGTGAGCTTTCAAGGCCCTTTTTTTTTTTCTAATGTGGCTCACAGGAGTCAGAAAGGAGTGCACTTAGTACTGCCAATTCACCACAAAGCCTCTTTCAAACATAACTTAAATAATAAACTTGAACAGGCAGGTGACAAAAACCAGGTAAAAGAAGTCACAAAGAGCATGTCCCTTCATGCCCTCTCCAGGTCCCACCTCCCAGCACCTTTAGCAACATGGAAGGTCCTTAACCCCTGTCCTTTTGCTTTTCATTTAATGATTTATTAAATAATTGCTCATGGTGATCACCTGAAACTTCTTGGGAGGGCACAAGTTCCAATGAGCTAATCACAGAGTTGGTTCCACTGCACCCAGCCATCCAGGGCCACCCAGAAATCATAGATCATGGTTCACCTCCCTGGCTGCAAATAGACACACTGCTTTATAGATTCAGGAGGTTAGTGCCAGGAAACTGGGTCAAAGACCTTTTTTTTTTTTTTTTTTTTTTTTTTGGTACCAGAGATTGAACCCAGGGACACTTAACTACTGAGCTCCATCCCCGTACCTTTATTTATTTATTTATTCAACTATTTTATTTTTAGATAAGGTCTTCCTAAGTTGCTTTAGGGTATCAATAAGTTGTTCAGGATGGCTTTGAATTTGTATTTCCCCTGCCTCACCCTCCCCAAGGCACTAGATTAACAGGCATCCAACACTGTGCCTTGTCCAGATTTCTTATTATGACTCACCAACACACATAAAGAAATAAAAGGCATATATATATATATATATATATATATATATATATATATATATGCTTTTCAACTTGAAAAGTACACACTGCACTAGCAAATATGAAAAGATGCTTAAGATCTCATTAATCATGGTCATGTAAGTTAAAGTCACAGTGAAATTTCCTCACTCCTGTTAATATAACAATTTTCAAAATAATTTAAAATAGCAAGCATTGGTAAGAATGAAGACAAATGTGTAACCTGTGTGTGAAATAATTGCAGTTTCATCAAAAAGTTAAAATTAGAATTATTAGAATTATCATAGTACTCAAGTCTGTTCCTAGGTTTTTACACCAAAGAATGGAAGAAGATATTCAAAGCAAAATGTGTATGTGTTCTTTCCATCTGTTTAAGTCATGAAAATGAGGGACAGGCTCATAAAGAGTTCCAGGAAGAAAAATGTGGATCTGAGTAAAAAAATTATAATAGTTATGGTGTTTCATCCCCCATTAAAAAAAAAAAGAAAAGAAAAGAAACTGTCAGCTCTTTTCATGGAACACAGCAGCCCTGTGATTCTTGCTCCCATAGAACACCAGTTAGGTGGGTCTCCATATACAGCACAGCAATCCTGTATGTTCCTGTCTCTCCACGTGGACATGTGCAACTCTGCAATTGTTCACATTTTAGATATCAAGTTTCTTGGATCTGCCAGTAGACATGATCAACCTTAAGAATCCTTCCATCAGAAAACTCCAGTTTTCTGGATATAGAATTCAACAGTATTACACATCTATCCATCAATAGAACCCCAGTCATCTGTCTGTACAATTGATCTTCAGCACCACATATAAATAAATAAATAAATAAATAAAGGTACATCAACCACTAAAAAATATTAAAAATAATTATTGGGGGGAAAAAAAGAAAGAAAGAGCTTGGCAGTTTGCCAGAGTTAAACATGGTCTTATCACAGGGCTCAAAATTCATGATCCTAACAATTGACACAACTGTCTCACAAACATAGGTCTGAAAATGTATGTCTCAATGCAGCATGCAGTTACACGCAGCAGTTCTGCTCACAGTGGCCAAGTACTCACGGAATCAGGATGTGCTCCCATAGGGAGTGAATAACAGAAGTGCAGATCATTTGTGCCATGGAGGCCCTGGGGTCTCTGAACACACCCAGGCCTCTGCTCTGGTCCGCACCTAGACCACCTGACCTGCCCTTACCCTGCGCTCCACAGTGGGGCAAAGTGGGTTCTATAGATCAGATGATGAACTCGGGAGAATGCAGGGACAAAGACCCAGGTCTGAATCTTTACCCATGGGAACCTCCTGGGGAAGGACAGCCAGACATGGAGGCAACTGCAGGAGCCCCACAGAACCACACCTACCAGGCAGAACCCTAGGACCCACCTCTGATGGGCTTGGAGAACCTTGTGCTGCACTTTAATTCCCCCAACACAAGTTTTGCTTGTTTATTTTCACAGGGAGCAACTGCATTCTGAGCAGGATGTTGTTACTTGTTTGGTATTGCATACAGAGCTGAGCCACTGCCTAGTCCTGAGGCATAGCCTCTGAAATTCACTGTTCTGGTTATTCTACAACATAAGTTTGAACATTTAAGCTGAAATAGAGCCCACCATTCCATGCCATGATCTGAAAGAATGGTGCTATGGTATGAATCCTTGACCTCTACTTTTTATGTTTCCAAAGTCCTAGAGTCCAGAAAGCCCAGGATGCACAAACCACCCCCTCACATCTCCTCCAGCCCCCTATCAGCCATCCACAGTTTGGAACAGCCAAGATGTCCTTGTTAATCTCAGCAGGAAGGTCCCTCAGGAAGGCATAGAAGAGGATGTTCCACTTGGTCAAGAAATCTCACCTGTGTCCCCTGGGCCCATGCTGGCCCTTTAAGGAGTGAGAGTAATTTGGCTGGGGGCCAAGCCCCTCTTCTCAGGAAGACTGAACAAAGCCAGAAGGAGAGACAGGGAATGAAGGGACTGGTTGTCAGGACTCTAAAAGTGGCTACCTCTCCCCACAGGGATTGAGTACAGGGACTGGGGAGGGACCTCCTGCTTTCATGCAGGGCGTCTGATAATTGCATGGACACCCTTTCTCAGGAGGCCCAGTCCCATTCAAGGTTCAGCTTCAGGAACTTTAGTCCATTTCCTCCAAAATGGGCATGATGCAGCTTGCTGAGTCAGGATTTTGACTTTAAGGATTAGCACACTGCCTGTTCAGCACAGGATGAAGCAAAATGTCCTCCCTCAGCCCAGGCCTCCAACTGTGCCTCTCCAGGCCCTTCTGGCTGCAGAAAAGGCCACAGGCCAAGACAGGGCTGGCGAGGGACTCTGCATGTTTCCTGGGAGGGCTGAGGGCGGGCACTCCCCATAGCAGCTGAAGGCAGAGCAGTCACTGCTTCTGCCCTCTTCAGACTGGGGGCTTTCTGGTGGGAGAGGCATGAGCTCAGTCCTCCTGAAGCAGGTAGCAGGCGGTTGTTGCCCCAAGTCCACACTTCCTGCAGATCCCCTGAGCTCAGGGACTCAGCACAGTTTGAGCCTTCTGGGCAACACCCCACCCCCACCTCATCCATCAAAACGACTGCCTGCGGAGAGCTCAAGGCCTCAAGAAAACTCACATGTCCTAGCAACACCTGAGGACAGGCCCCAACCTCCCTTTCTCCACTCACTTACTAGAAAGAGTTTTCAATCGACAATATGCATCCCTTGCAACTCAGAAGGGACTCTCTCAGAACCTGGGAGCCTTCCCTTGAAATGCAATTGTCCAGCAGGAAAGGCCTCTCTCCCAGTCTCTGTGGGAAGACAGGATTCTTAGACCTCTGCCACCAACACAGCTGGCCTAACTGCATTTACCATGACCAAGTCTATTTTTTACTTCACTGACTCCCAAGCTCACACTCTTCCCAATCCCTCTTTTCCCCTTTAAGATACCTGAATCACCTCTGCACAGATCATGAAGAGCTCACAGTCACAGAACCGACAGCTGCATGGTCACTGGAGACTCCTCCAGAAGGTCAGATTCCAGACAAGGCCTGGAATAGAATCAGCAGTGAAGACCAGTGGATCCCAGGTCTGAAATGTGAGCCAGACGCACAAGGGATGGACAGAAAGTGCAAGTCAGGATAGGGCCAAAAAAGGACAGGAGGGAACTAGGAGGTTTCAGAAGGCCTGAGCCTGTAGGGAGAGGGCTGAGGGTGGATGGGAAGAGCCCAGGACAACTGAACCTGCAAGAGTAGTGCATGGAGAGCCAAGTGGCCTCAGCAGTGTCTAAGGAAGGGGTCAAAGATAGTCAAAGGGGGAGGAAAAAACTGGTATTGGCCTGGGAGGTTGATGGAATTAGGGACCAAAGGAATGACAGAGGGCAGGGGAGTCACTCAGAGGCCCAGCCTTCTAGGAGGGCCACAGCCAAGAGGTAGGGCTGGGGCAATGGATAAGCTGATGATCCTGTGGGTGGTAGAACTGGGGAGAGCCTGGAACAGGGTAGGATATGATGGAGAACATGAAGTAGGGAAAGCCCAGGAGGGAAGAGGGATGACAGGAAGATCCTGCAGTGGGTGGGGAGCTGGGGGCCAGGGGGAGTGACCAGGGAGGACCCAGAGGGTGGAGGCCAGAGGAGGGGGCCTGGTGCAGGGTAGTGCAGGCCAGGGTCCACAGGGGTTGGCATGCAGACAGACCAGGTGCACTGACTGCCAACATCTATGTTGGGCGCCACCTCACCCAGTGCTGGTGAAATTCCTGAGGAGCCCAGGGGTGGCCAGAGCCCCCAGGATCCCGGAGGCTTGGTGGGCCCAGG
Organism: Callospermophilus lateralis; assembly: GCF_048772815.1. NCBI lineage: Eukaryota > Metazoa > Chordata > Mammalia > Rodentia > Sciuridae > Callospermophilus > Callospermophilus lateralis. The sequence continues at coordinate 225,020,287 of NC_135305.1, read as the reverse complement.
AAAGCAACACCTAGAAGCTCCACCTTGGTGGGAAAAGGAATAAGTAGAGACTCTGGGACATTACTGGAGAGACCATCCCAAAGCCAAGCTGCACCAGTCACTGGTCACGTGCATGCAGGCCAAGGGGTCGAGGCTCTGGACTCATTCCCTGGAAGTAAGTATGGAGAAGATCTGGTAGGGACACCCACAGGACTTGACTGACTTGTTTCTTCACTCAAGTAGCTGTGAGGATCATCAGAGGATTGATGTTTTCTCAGACTTTTTAAATAACTTTTCCTGAGCTGCCTGTTAGCCCTTTAAACACTTCAGCGATTTCAAAGTGCTTTAGAGACCCTCGGGCTGCCTGTGTGAGTGGCCAAGGGTATTTGTCCCCTGCCTGTCTACACTCAGTAGACTTAGGACACAGCTTCCTTCTAACTACACTCAATTGAATCAACACATGACTTTCTCCTGTCTACACTGAGTTGACTCAGGACATGGTACCCTCCTGTCTACACTCAGCACATTAAGGACACAGTGACCTCTTCCTGTTTACATTCAGCACTAGGACATAGTGTCCTAGTGTCTACACTCATCTACTGAAAGACTGGCCTTTCTCCTCTATCTATACTCAGCTAAGCATGCAGTTTCCTCCTTCCTGTACTCAGCAGACTCAAGAAATGGTCTGTCTCCTGTCTATGCTTGGCTGACTCAAAACAGTTTCCTACCATCTGCGCCCACTGCAATCAGGACAGTTTCCTACTTCTACATTGAGATGACCCAGGACATGGCTTCCTCTTATCTACACTCATCTGACTCAGAACACTCATAGTGTACAGGGTTAGGGTTAGGTAAGGGTTGGGGTTAGGGTCAGGACAGAGTAGCCTCTTCCAGGACACACTCAGCTGACTCAAAACACATTTCTACCTTTCTACATTCACCTGACAGAATTTGCTTTCCTACTATCCGTACTCATTGAACTAGGTTTTCTTATGTCTACACTCAGCTGACTGGGACTCACTTTACTCCCTTGCTGGGAGCCATTAGCCAAGTAGGTATGACAACTTCCTTGCCAGCGTACCCCCATGTTGCTTAGTGGAAGGACTCCTGGAAGGTGACCTTGCTCAAGGACCAGGGCGGATCCGTGTTTAGGGTGTTCCCGGTTTAGGATAATCTGGGTTTAGGGCGTTCCGGTTTAGGAAGGTTATTCCTGCTGGGAATAGGGCGTATCCTGCTGCCTGAGTTCCCCTTGAGTTCTCACGGGATTCAGACAGTATTTTTGGGAGACAGAAGCCCAGTGGAGGTGTGGATTTGGGCAGAGAATGTGGATTTCCCCAGAACGTGTTTGTAGAGTGCCAGTGACAGTTCGGGAATAAAGAATTGCTGTTTGAATCTACAAAGCTGTGAGTGGCTCATGATTTGTGCCCAGCCAGACTGCGGCACTCCCTCCTGTCTACACTGGAAGCAGCAGAGCTCTGGTGCAGAAAAGGTGTGGATTCCGGCTGGAGGCAGCAGTTTTATCAAACAAGGGAAAATGGAGGCCTCATACTTGCTGGGTAAACTCTAAACACTAACTTTATCCTAAACCAAGTCTCTATCCAAACTCAACCCTAACCTAATATGAATCTTCTCTCCTGGCTTCCCTAATGCTCTGCCTTTGTCTGCCTGCTGCCCCCCCACCTCCCTGATTCCAGGCCGTTGAGGTGACTTGAAGCAGAATGTGGGCAATGTCAACACTTCCAGTCCCAGATTCTAGGCAGCCACATCTGTCTTCATATCAGGCCACTCAACAGTTCTCCCAGAGGAGATGGGCTTTTCTGTCCACCCAATAGGGACATCCTGTGGGTACAAGGAGGGAGAGAGAGTACAAGGAGAACACATCTGGAACTGCTTGGCTAGAAGAACATGCAGTATGACTTGATAGTACTGAACTCAAAGGACTGGGTGCGCACTACCTACTGTGACTCAGTCCTGGACACACAGAGTTGGGTGTACACTGTCCACTGTGATTGAGAGTACTGGACAAAGAACCAGGTGTACACTGCCCACTGTGACTGACAGTCCTGGACACACAAGGCTGGGTGCACACTGTTCCCTGTGACTGAGAATCCTGGGCACAAGGGGCAGGACGAACACTATTTGCTATGTCTGAGACTCCTAGACACCCACCAGGTACACACAGTCCACTGTTATTGTGAGTCCTTACACACAGGACAGAATGCACACCATCCACTGACTGAGAGTACTGGGCATACAGGGATGGGTGCTCACTGTCCCTGTGACTGAAATTCCTGAACACAAAGCTGGGTGCATCATGTCCACTGTGACTGAGAGTCCTGGACACACAGGACTGCTGTGTACAATGCACTGTGATTGAGAATCCTGAGCACTGGACCAGGTACACCCAGTCCACTATGAGTGAGAATCCTGTACACATAGGGAGGGGTGCACAATGTCCACTGTGATTGAGTCCTGGACACAGAATCAAGAGGACACTCTCCACTGTCACAGAATCCTGGACCTGGGGGGTGGGTAGAGATCATCCACTCTGACTGACAGTTCAGGACACAGGCCTGGGTCCAGTGAGGTTCCTGGACCCACAGGCCTGAAGCAGTCACTATTTGGTGTAAGTTGATCCATGCTCACAGCTCACAGCTCACAGACTTCCAATTCAGTGTGATGAGGGTATCCTGAGTGGAGAGTGGAGAGTGCCTCAGAGATCTCTGGAAGCAGCCTTCTGGGCAGTGACTATTGTCCTCCCGCCATCCTCCTGGCCTGTCATCCATCTGAACCTGAATTCCAGACCTCAGGCCATTACCTACCTGTGCCTGCAGTGGCCATGCTGTGGCCAGCCTCAGGATCAGCGGTGGTTCTGCAGGGCCCCAGCCTGGAGAGCACCAGTGTCCTGGAGAAGCCGGTGGAAGGACACACCCTCTGGAAGGACAGGCAGTGCCTGCTCTCCCCAGGTGTGACGTGCACCTCCTGTGCTCCAGCTGTCAGCTGAGAGATGTGGGGCAGCTGCAGGTGACCAGAGTGAGTTAAGACAGGCAAAGGAGGAGGCCTCCTCTCTTGAATCCACAAAGGCTTGCAGGAGAGCACTTTGATAGAAAAACAGGAGAAAGGCCATTTTACTTAGAGGTTTTGAGGTTTGCAACGCAATTCACCCCTGAACCCAGCATGTGGGGTTTGTTACAATGTAATCAGAGAGATCAAATAGGACAGACAGGAGCAACAGCAGGTTGATACTGGACAAGGTGGCCCCACACAGGGTCCCCTGAGCATCTCAGCTTTGCTAACCCCTGCAGCTTCCCTTCTGGAGTGCCTCAAGGTCGATAGTGACCAGGGCTCCAGCTGTCACTTACATGCTCCCCACCTGCACCATGAAGTAGAGACAGCAGTAGGGGACTGTGACATCCTTCTGTCTCCTCCCTAGAAATCCCATAGTCCTTTTTTCCAAGCTTAGTTGTGGGACCACACCAGAGCCATGATCTTAGATGGGAGTGTGGCTACTCCCAGCACATTGCTGATCTCTTATGGAAAAGCAGGAGGGAATGAGATGACAAGTTGCTGTCCCAGCCACCAACCCATGAGAACTGAGACCATCTACTGATGAATTCTTGGTTCACAGGCCAGTCCCTCCAGCTCAGGGAATCACGCTCTCCTACCCTAGAGATCCACCTTCCTGTCCAACTTGCTTGCAAAGCAGTGGCCACAAAAAGTACCCTGAGTCATTGGTTTTTGACTTATTTAAAAATCTATCTTGGGTATGTTATGGTTCAGATATGAGGTGTCCTCCGAAATCTCGTGCATGAAGCAATCAGATTATGATTAGCAATTAGATCATGAGTTTTTACCCAATCAATGAACTCATCCACTGATGGATTAACTGGGTGGTAACTCTAGGCAGGCCGGAGGAGGCAGGTCACCAGGTATGTGTCATTGGGGTTTATATTTTGTCCCTGGTGAGCTGAACTCTCTCTTCTTCAGGTTGCCATGTCCTGTGGTGCTTCCTTCACTATGCCTTTCCACCATGACATTCTGCCTCACCTCAGGCTCAGAGCTGAGGAATGTGCTAACCATGGACCAAACCTCTGAAACTGTGAGCCCAAGTAACACTTCCTCCTTTAATTGCACTGTGACTTCACTTTGGGTCAGAGAGAGGCAAAAGCTGACTAAAACAGGTACTAGTACAGACGCTCAGAGGGGTGAAGGATCATTCTCAGCCAGCCAGTCCCACCTCAGGTCCTCCAGTCCCTACCCTGATCCCTGGGTAAGCCCTTCCTTACTTGGAAGCTCACTACTCAGTCCCCATCCTGCCCCAGCTCTGAACATAGCTTCTTCTCTGTCCAGAGTGGCCACTGTTCAATCCAGCTCATCATCCATGCAGGCAGCCCAGGAGTCACCCTTTCCAGACCAGGAGAGGGGTGGCTGGAAGCTGGTGGCATTATTCAGCCTAACCCATCTCCTAGGCAGAGGGGAGATGGAGGCCAGCTCCACTGTCCAGTGAGCCACTAGGCCCCAACTAGACAAGTGGGGAAACTCAGTGCTCTTCCATCAAGGCTCTTTGTACCTGACACAAAGTTTCGCAAGCACAGAACTGAAACCAGAACTTGGCACAGGACTCTGAACATGGTGGGTGTTTGGCCAGGTCCAGAGACTCTCGGGACACTTGGAGAGTTACCTTGCGGTTGGAAGTCAGTCTCCACTCCTTTCCTATTCATGGCAGCAAGGAAGAGAGAAACTCAGCTTTTCCTCCTCTGTTTCTTTCATGACTTTCCATTCCATACAGCCTTCTTTTCTCCTCAGGATCCCAACTGTGTTCAACCAGGCCAGGCCAGAATACAGGCTCATGAGACCCACCAGCCTCAGCATCCCGAATCACTGGTACCGCAGGCCTCCACACCTGCCTGTTTCTAACCTTGGAAGGTCTACATCGTCCCAGTATTGGGGTTAAAAATACTGGCACATGTCTGTAATGCCAGTTTTTTCCTCTTGATCCCACTTGAGAATTCTCTGAAGATTTGACATGTGTCCCTGGAACACATTTTGAGACCAATCGTAGTTAACTTCTCAGCTAGAAAAACAACGTTATTTTTACTAGTATCACATAGACACTTCCATTCAGCCTGATTTTGTCTCCTTGTTGTCATTCACTCGTGTGTGGCAGTCCTGGGAATCCCACCTCAGGCATCAGTATCCAGGGAAAGCATCCATCACTCAGCTCCACCCAACCCCGAGAGATGAGCAGTTCAAAGTGCAGAAGGGTTTGTGTTCCCAACAACGCTGACCCCAGGACATACAGCCTAGGCACGAGAACTCCCTTAAACAGGAAGCACGGATTTCTTTGACACCCATGTTCAGTTTTCAAGAAACTTCTCAGGGACTATGGTGGCTGCGATGGGAGAAGAGAATCCTGGGCAGACTTAGGAGACCCTGTCTCAAGTTAAAAGATAAAAGAAGCTGGGGGTCCAGATAGTGTGCACCTGGATTCACTCCTCAGCTTCACTGAAAATAAAACTAGTTGGAGCTTTCTTTCCTTCCCTCCACTGCTCTCTTTCCTTATTTCTCTCTGCAATGCTGCCTTTATTCCAGGAAAAAAAGCAAATAGACTTTCCTTCTCTGTTTGTCCATGACTTTCAGTTCCCTTCTTTTTCTCCTCAGTTTCTCTTGTGTTGGCTGATAACAGGCCTGTATTCCTGCACTCACATGACCCTGCCTCAGCTTCTGGAAGAGCTGGTGCAAGGCCACAGCTCCTGCCGCTGGGGCCACAGGCCACCACTCCTGCTGGTGTCAGACTGCCACTCCTGCCACAGGCCACCACTCCTGCTGGTGCCAGACTGCCACTCCTGCCACTGGGGCCACAGGCCACCATTCCTGCTGGTGTCAGACTGCCACTCCTGCCGCTGGGGCCACAGGTCACTGCCGGGTTTCTGTTCTCACGACTAAAAGGCTCAGGGGTCACTCTAGTTGAACTGGGCTAACTGGGCTGCACAAAATAACCACACAAGAGACACAAATACCTTTTTCTTTGGGGTCGCTGTGACGGCCCCTCTGACCTTAAGGGTCCACAGAAAGAGAGAGCGAAAACACGTGCTGACCCCTTTTATTGAGGAGAAGCTATTCAAATGAGGCCAGGGGTCAGGTTTCAGAGGGCTGAGTATCTTCAGCAGGTTGACTGACACCTGGGTAGGCCACACCCAAGGACACAGTAAGAGAAGGGGACCCACAAGGCACTTCCATGGAAGATTCTACCCTAAACAGGGCAAGGGGTTATATTACAAAGGAACAGGTGAGCATAGCTTCACCCATGGGGCTGTAGCAAGACACACCCATTTCTGTGACTGAGCGCCTCAGCACCCAGCTGGGGAGTGTAACCCAGTCACCCATAAGGTTGGCCTCCCACATATTCCCCCTTTCTTAGTTTAAAAATAGAATGTAACTTGCTGTATGGCCCCTGGCATTTTGCCAACAGTATTGGTTGACAGGCGAGGCATTACTATCCCTCTCGGCCGCTACTTTTGAGTTCTTGCGCTACTTTGGAGTTCTCGTGGGGATTCCCGGGGATTCCCCGAGAGTTCCCATTGGTTGGGGAAGTGCAGGAGGAGGGATTTCCGGGTGGGGGTTCCTGGATGAGCCGCGTGGCGTTCGGAAGAATTCCCCTGGAGCGTGTGTGAAGTGTTTTCTTGCAGTTCAAAAATAAAGTTTGTTCCTGCTTCAGTGGCTCGTGATTTGTGCCCAGCCAGACTGCGGCAGTAACTGGGAAATTTTCTTTCAGTCACTTGGCTCTTGGTCCAAGGTCATCACAATCTGCTATTGAAACACAAAAAGAATTAGTAGAAAACATATTATCTTCCTAACAGTCAACACAATAATCTGGATTATTATTACCTTGCCAAACACTCTTCAGAAGATTTTTAATCTTTTTCCAATTTTATTGGGAGGCATTGCATTTGGCCGTAGTAACAGACATTTTCATTGCCATGGCATTTAGGCCTCTCCATAAACCATAGAGCAAAGGGCTCACTCACATTATTCATTACGTTGTCTTCTAGAACATCATTACTTAGTTCTCATCCTTCCATCAGCACTTATCTGACCATGAAGGAAGTTGGATGTCATTTAAGTCAAACATTAAGAAAATCCATACAATATAAGTTTTGAGACATAGCCACAAAGGCCAAAATTGAATAAGTAAGGAATAATATAATATTTAAAGTAGTCACTTTAGGGATTATGAGACCAGCAGTTTGTCTAGGTCAGGTTAATAGACATACACCTGTTTTAAAGCCTGAATATCAACTTTAGCATATTATAGTTCTGAAGTATTAGCTGGCAATAATTAATGAGGCAATAAGTCGTATTTTTATAGGGTATTTATCATTTTTTCTCTTCACTCTCATATTTAAGGAGTTAATTAGGTCTGTCAGTAATACGAATACCCTTGGAAAAATCTATCTTAATAATCTTTCCAACAATTATCCATAAAGGTAAATGTAGTCTTAGTCACTAAAGTCCAGCATAATTGGCTGGCTTGGGTTTTTTATCTGCTGTCTAGCATAAGTTTCTGTGTGGTCAATTTGTTGCTCGGTTATTTGGCTACCTCAGTCACGGGAGCTGGTGATAACTGGCTGGTAACAAACCTCAAGTCAATGTCCAGTAGCTCAGTTTCTTTTTGGAATGTACAGAACTGTTACAGGGTTTGAGTGGGGCGTGCCTGTCAATCTACATAAGCAAGACAATATCCATAAGCCAATCATCTTCTGCCTAGTGTAGCCATACTGTGAGGAAACTCTATATGCTCATGGCTGTTAGTTGTAACTGAAGCCTTTTCTAACATTTTCTCCTCTTCTATTAAATTTATTGTCAAAGGAGAACCCTGATGAGAAAAGAAAGAAAAGGAAAAGCATAGAAAAAAATGGGAACCAAGAAAGAGAAAAGCATCCAGACATGGCCCATTCCTGTAGCTGCATTTGTCTCCTGCTGTGGTGAGCAGGCAGTCACTGTTGACTAGGTCCCTGTCACTAGGGTTCTGATCTGAGCTGGATGTGGGGAGCAAAGCAGCCATGGGGCAGGAGACCTCTCTCAGAAGGGGAGAAGAATTAGGCCTTTGCACAGGTGTGGGGGGGTGAGGTTCTGTGCCTCACCTCTGCTGGCCCCCAAGCTTCCTCCTGATGGCCCCTCTGCAGCTGTGCCTGTCTTAGGTTGTCCCTCCCTTGAGGACTCTTACCCGTCACTGGCTAACCAGCCATCCTCGGGGCCAAGCAGGGTGATGTGGAGTGTGCCTGGCATCGTCCCCAAGAGGGCTCTCTGTCTCCTTGATAGACAATGCCCCCGTGGCCTCCACGCCAGCCTTTACCCCAGGATCAGCAAACTCAGGTTTCTTCTCCATGGAGGGCCCAGCTCACAGCACTGGGCTGGTGGGGCTGCGTTCAGGAAGGAAGGAGACAGGCCATAGACAGACAACAGTGATATAGTGACAAAGCTGAGAGAGACAGATGAAGAGAGATCCCTCATACAGAACTGGCCCTTAGTTGGTGTTACTCACATCTGGTCCATAGCCGCCATCCATACAGATGCGGAACAATCCGTTATTTCTTTTTTCTTTTTTTTTTTGGATTTAAGATTTTCCTTTATTTTTTAGACTCATCCTGACCACTCCTAATACCTAAAATGGGTTTTTTTTGTTGATTATCATACAGTGAAATTGACCATTTTCGTTTTAGTTCTATATGTTTTAACACATGCACAGATTAATATAACTACTACCATGATTAAGACACAGACCAGTTCCATCCCCAAAGGAAAGAATCTCACATGTGGTCCCTTTATAGTGACCCGTTACCCTCAGCACATAACTCCTGGCAACCATGAATACGATGTCCTTGATGATGATTTTGTCTTTTCAGGATTGTTATACAATAGAGTCATAGAGTATATGACCTTTTAAGCCTGACTTCTGTCACTTAGCACAATGTCTTTATTATTTTTTTTTTTAATTTTTATTGTTGGTTGTTCAAAACATTACATAGTTCTTGACATATCATATTTCACACTTTGATTCAAGTGGGTTATGAACTCCCATTTTTACCCCGTATACAGATTGCAGAATCACAACGGTTACACATCCACTATTTTACATATTGCCATACTAGTGTCTGTTGATTTCTGCTGCCTTTCCTATCCTCTACTATCCCCCCTCCCCCCTCCCCTCCCCTCTTCTCTCTCTACCCCCTCTACTGTAATTCATTTCTCCCCCTTGTTTTTTTTCCCCTTTCCCCTCACTTACTCTTGTATGTAATTTTGTATACCCCTGAGGGTCTCCTTCCATTTCCATGTAATTTCCCTTCTCTCTCCCTTTCCCTCCCACCTCTCATCCCTGTTTAATGTTAATCTTCTTCTCATGCTCTCCCTCCCTACTCTGTTCTTAGTTACTCTCCTTATATCAAAGAAGACATTTGGCATTTGTTTTTTAGGGATTGGCTGGCTTCACTTAGCATAATCTGCTCTAATGCCATCCATTTCCCTCCAAATTCTATGATTTTGTCATTTTTTAATGCAGAGTAATACTCCATTGTGTATAAATGCCATATTTTTTTTATCCATTCGTCTAATGAAGGACATCTAGGTTGGTTCCACAGTCTTGCTATTGTGAATTGTGCTGCTATGAACATCGATGTAGCAGTGTCCCTGTAGTATGCTCTTTTTAGGTCTTTAGGGAATAGACCGAGAAGGGGAATAGCTGGGTCAAATGGTGGTTCCATTCCCAGTTTTCCAAGAAATCTCCATACTGCTTTCCAAAACAACTCTAAGCAGGAAGTGTGAATCAGGCGGTATAGCGATAACAGACTTCAAACTATACTACACAGCAATCGTAACAAAAACAGCATGGTACTGGTACCAAAACAGGCGAGTGGACCAATGGTACAGAATAGAGGACACAGAAACCAATCCACAAAATTACAACTATCTTATATTTGATAAAGGGGCTAAAAGCATGCAATGGAGGAAAGATAGCATCTTCAACAAATGGTGCTGGGAAAACTGGAAATCCATATGCAACAAAATGAAACTGAATCCCTTTCTCTCGCCATGCACAAAAGTTAACTCAAAATGGATCAAGGAGCTTGATATCAAATCAGAGACACGGCGTCTGATAGAAGAAAACGTTGGCTACGATCTCCATACTGTGGGGTCGGGCTCCAAATTCCTCAAGAGGACACCCATAGCACAAGAGTTAATAACTAGAATCAACAAATGGGACTTAATCAAACTAAAAAGTTTTTTCTCAGCAAAAGAAACAATAAGAGAGGTAAATAGGGAGCCTACGCCCTGGGAAAAAATCTTTACTCCTCACACTTCAGATAGAGCCCTAATATCCAGAGTATACAAAGAACTCAAAAAATTAAACAATAAGAAAACAAATAACCCAATCAACAAATGGGCCAAGGACCTGAACAGACACTTCTCAGAGGAAGACATACAATCAATCAACAAGTACATGAAAAAATGCTCACCATCTCTAGCAGAGAAATGCAAATCAAAACCACCCTAAGATACCATCTCACTCCAGTAAGATTGGCAGCCATTATGAAGTCTAACAACAACAAGTACTGGCGAGGATGTGGGGAAAAGGGTACACTTGTACATTGCTGGTGGGACTGCAAATTGGGGCGGCCAATTTACAATCCATTATTTCAATGCTGTCTTTTTCTCAAAAGATACTTCCAGACAGTCGTTTACCATGTAATCAATATATAGGTATAATTGACCATTACAGTCAGGACAATTAATCTAGTTTCATGGGTGGACTTTCCAGTCCACACTGCAAGACACATTAAAGGTGGACCTGGGAAATGGGTCCATACAAGTCTTTTCATAATTTTTATTTACCTGACATGCTCATGAAGCTGCATGGCTACAAACTCTGTAGCTGGAAATTTACCTTCCTGTGCCAGGTTTCTCAGTCATTATAATGATGACTGGTTTAAACTCTCCTTTGATATCAGATTTAATTTACTGAATCATGTTCAATAACATTAAGATTCTCAATATTACAATTTAAGAAAAAACTTTTAATGTATTTTGTAAAATCTAGTGTCTCTCTGGGATCCTGTATTCCCCCTTTTCCTTATTTAATAAAATTGAGTAAAGGCTTGGCATAAGTCATAGTATTATTAGTTTAAGTTATAGATAATAGTACAAGTATTTAAATGACTAAAAATAGATTTACCTTTTATTGATTATTAAATTTTTTTAATATAGACTAGTCGATTCATCCTAACAATTTAGAAAGAATCCTCAATCTTTTTGAGAGAAGGTCTCAAAATCTCTATATTTTAGAATATTATTCTTTAAATAGGTATCTCTTAATTGCCTTTAAAAAATATGATTAAGGGGCTGGGGATGTGGCTCAAGCGGTAGCGCGCTCGCCTGGCATGCGTGCGGCCCGGGTTCGATCCTCAGCACCACATACAAAAAGATGTTGTGTCCGCTGAAAACTAAAAAAAATAAATAATAAATATTTAAAAAAGAAAATTCATTGGAGACAATTTAAAAAATATATATATGATTAAGGTTATTTTTTGTGTAGGGAGCAGTGTATAAATCTTACTGTATTTTTTATGGACAATAGATCTAGTCAGAGAACTTATATAATATCAATGATTTTTTTTAAGGTTGTAATCTTTATTGTTTAAAATTAATATATAACTTTAATTTGGAGAACCTTAGTCTTAATAAAATGTTTTTTTTATTTAATAATTATCTAACAAACAAAATATGTAAAAATTAGTATCTCAGTGTCTTAGAATCAATCAATTTTAGTCTCTAAGGACAATTGTTAAAATCGGGATTTAAGTTAGTAGTTCAATATACTTAATGTTTAATCAACAATGTGAATTTATTTACCAAAATTAATCTTTGTCTTAAACATTAAGAATTATTAGGCAATAAGGATCTTTTTTTCAAGAAATAAACTTACATTTTAATAGGTGCTTATCATGTTAAAATATGGACAAAAATCTTAGCTCACATTAGTATAGTTAAATTAGGAAAATAGCCTGAAATACCCTTAAATTAATTATAGTCAGTTTAGTATATATAAATCTCTTTTTAAATCATTTTAACTTTTTACATCATTTGTTTAGATAATAATATAAAAATCTTTTTTACTTAGGAAAACACTTTTATCATTGAAATATGAATATAAAGACCTTGTTTTACCCAAAGATGATTTCTTTCTTCTTTTTAGGATCCATGTGTGTTTTTTCTTTGTTGAGGCATCTTTTTCTTTTAGAAAAATTTTTTTGGTTATACTTTGGAACAATTTCTGAAAACCTTAGAATCTATAAACAAATCATTGTACTTTGATAAGAAATATCAATGAAAATATAGCTAAAATCCTTAGATATTTTGTAGACATAATTATTTATCATGAGTTTGAACAGTAACTTTGAGAATTAGAAACTACTTGAAGATTGTATTTTCACTTAAAAGCAAATTTATAGTAAATACATTTATCTCACATATCTGTAACTGAAAAGGCAGAGTATCTGATAAATGTAAATATAAAACATAAATTATGGGTTTTCTGTTGAAGAACAACAATTAGGCAAATATATATTAACTAATCAATTAGGCATGTGTTAATTATTTTATAGATTAACAAATATAGGTTATCTAAATATCTAAAAAAATATATATTAAGAATAAGAACATAACTTATAATTGTATTAACTTTATGTAACCACGTGGTCTTAAAATATTTGGATCCATTTTAATTTATTTTTAACTAGGAGTGCACTCTTCTATGTGACGTCACTTGATGTAACTGAAATATGATCCTTGAGTATACATATTTATTTTTTATAGTTAGGAATGAGAATAAGGATTTTTTGGTCATCACAGGAACATTGCCGGCTTTGTTCCTGTGGTGAGCAAATGCATCCTCATAACCTCCAAAATTAAAAGTAAAATATAAAGAAGCATGTTTGATATCTCTCATCAATAGAACATTATTTAGAAACACAACTATAGAGAAAAGTCAGGTTATTTAAGTCAGAACTAACTTAAATTTAGGACTGCAACATAGAAACTTGTGGAATTAAATTTTGTCTGAAAAAGTTATCTTTCGTTAGCATTTACAGGTAGGCATTCTTAAAAATACAGACTCTGAACAGCTCCGGTAGAAATCTGAAACACAGTAGTACAGGTTAGTGGTTGGAAGGTGGGACTAGAAGTCCTGTCTGAGTGACTCTGGAAGAACCAATTGGAAGCCCATGAAAGTGTGGGAGGTGGGACCAGGAAGCCAGATCTTCCCGCCAGGCACCCCGTGGTTACCATGGTGATGCAAACATCATGGAGTCTGCTGCCCATTGTCGGGGCAAAAGTTCCCCAAGTTTTCCTAGCCGATTGCATTTGTTTGATTTTGTCTGCATTTTCCCCTGCCTGGCCAAGATCTTACTGCGGTAGCAGCTTGTTCTGTCTCTGCGACCTGTGGTTGCAGCTTGTGTACATCCTGCACTTTTTTCTGTGGCACGTGGGTGCTCCAAAGGTTTTTTAGCAGCAAACGCTAGCATTACCATCAGATCTTAAGTCATTCTGTGTTTGGCATTTAGGTCAAGTAATTCAAGGGTTAAAAGCACTGCTGGCCGCAGGGGCTAGGACCCCATAGGAGCAGCGAGCAGCAGCAGCTAAAGTCTCTTGTCCCCAGCGGCTGAGTTACAGCCATTCTGATTCATAGGACAATCATGTAGTAAAAAGGTCCGTACATACTTTCTGAGTATTGACAAAAACAATAGAAAATTGAAACTTATTTCTCTCCAGGTAAACATCACATTTTCTCTCCCTTTTTCTCACTCTCCTAGCGCAAACTTCTAGAACATAAAGGCCAAAAAAATCTCTTTTTTTTTCTTTTTTATGTGATGCTGAGGATCGAACTCAGGTTCCGCCCATGCTAGGCAAGCACTCTACCGCTGAGCAGCAATCCTAGCCCCCAAAAAATCTTTTATAAAGATTTATAAAAACAATTTTAAAAAATCCACAAAAGCGCGCTTTCCATGGAGAGGACTCAACAGCATAGCCCATCAATCATCTTAATAACTATATTTAGAGTCTCTACAATTATACCCCAGTATTAAAAATTTTAACGTCACAGATTTTCTTTTTGTCTAATTCATTTACTTTCTACAATTCTGCCCACAATACTCTGCAAACCTAAGTATGCTTAACTTCTGGAGAGAACTTTCAACTTCACTAACTTTCTTTAATATTTAAATTGGAGTCCCCTTAGGAGCCAGCATTTGTCACTTTTGTCCCAGCGGCTTAAAGATGCAGACCTTTCGGCCCACGTTGGACGCCAATTGCCGAGTTTCTGTTCTTGCGACTAAAAGGCTCAGGGGTCACTCTAGTTGAACTGGGCTAACTGGGCTGCACAAAATAACCACACAAGAGACACAAATACCTTTTTCTTTGGGGTCACTGTGACGGCCCCTCTGACCTTAAGGGTCCACAGAAAGAGAGAGCGAGAGCACACGCTGACCCCTTTTATTGAGGAGAAGCTATTCAAATGAGGCAAGGGGTCAGGTTTCAGAGGGCTGAGTCTATCTTCATGATGTCCACTGTCAGCAGGTTGACTGACACCTGGGTAGGCCACACCCAAGGACACAGTAAGAGGAGGGGACCCACAAGGCACTTCCATGGAAGATTCTATCCTAAACAGGGCAAGGGGTTATATTACAAAGGAACAGGTGAGCATAGCTTCACCCATGGTGCTGTAGCAAGACACACCCATTTCTGTGACTGAGCGCCTCAGCACCCAGCTGGGGAGTGTAACTCAGTCACCCATAAGGTTGGCCTCCCACAGGTCACCACTCCTGCTGGTGCCAGACTGCCACTCCTGCCACTGGGGCCACAGGTCACCACTCCTGCTGGTGCCAGACTGCCCTCCCTGCTGATGGAGCCACAGGTCACACTTTGTTCTTTTATTCCTCTTCTACCCTCTCTTTCCTTATTTCTCTCTTTGTGCCACTTTTCTCTTCTGGAATAAAGACAGGCACTAGATTCCTTCTCTGTTTCTTCCGTGACTTCTCATTCCTTTTAGCTCTCCCTTTTCTCCTCCTGGTCCTGGCTTTCGTTTCCAGGGCTGGCCAGTACACCGTGCTTACATGGTGCCCCAGCCTCTGCATCTGGAATCACTGTTAACAAAGGCCACCACAGATACCCATTTCTACCATGCGGCCAGCACAATGGTTTCATTAATGAGGTTCTTGGCATAAAAGTTAGCTAGTGAGATCGAAATAAACACACAGACTCAGTTACCTTTTTCTATGACCAGGTCCGAGACGGCTCCCCTCTCTGGTTCCCTCCTCTAACCGCCCGGCAGGGCAGCTAGGATTACTCAGGGCTAGCAGGAGAGAAAGAGAGCGAGCACGCCAGGGAGTAGCCTTTTATTGGGGAGCAAGAAATTCAGGGGAGAATTCCATCCAATGAAGGTTGAAGGGGGGCCGCATTCCAAGGTCAGGGTCAGTGATTGGGCCTCCGGGGTCAGTGGTCAGTTACACCCCCACACGGACAGGTTCTCTCAACAGGAGAGGGCCAGGAAAGCTCCGACACAGCCAGAGCGCCTCAGACCCAAACCGGGAGTCACCCAGTCACGTGTGAGAATGGCTCCCGACACCCATTTTCTATTTTGAAGGTCAGAATTATCTTCTAAATAGTTCATCCTATGTAGCACAAAATTTATCTTCAAAGATTTAACTTGTGTCCACTTGAGCACCTTGTGATTTTTCTTCCAACACCAACTGTTATTAAATTCTCCATTAGAAGAAAAATTCATAGGTGACTAGCATCACATAAATGCTTTTGGTTTGCCTGAATTTGTTTCCTTGACTGTGGGTTACATTCCTCAGAATTCTGTCCCAGGCAATGCACATGCCAGGTAAGGCTCTACTACAGGGCTCCATTCCCAGTCCTGCAGGTTAGCACTTCAAGGAGACTCTGTTCCTGCACAAGGTTACATCCGGAAAGGACAGTCTGAGGTAACAGAGCTTATCTTGCTGAAAGACAGAGCCCAGATTCCTTTGCTACCATGTGCAACTTAAAAGAAACTATGCAGTGATACGGAGGTTAAGGATGGCGAATGAAAACATGCCATGCTCATTGTGATCCTTGGCAGCGTTGAGAGCATCTCATGAGAATTTTCCAGGAAGAAAGGTAGCATAACAAGAGAGGGTCTACTTTTCCTTCTTTGTTTTTTCCACAAATTTCCAATTCTCTCCATCATTTTTTTCCCATGGGGTCCTAGCTGTGTCCTCTAGGCTAGCCTCCTACACATGCACACACAAGGTTCCTGGTCTCAGCTCCTTTAGCCACTGATATGACAGGCTAATACACCTATTCATTTGTAATTATGGAAGGACTGAGGGCTGGGGGCATAGCCCAGTTGGTAGGGTGCTTGCCTTGCATGTACAAGGCCCTCAGTTCAATCCCCAGCACTACAAAAACCCAAATTATGAAAGAACTGAATTATCTTCTAATTTGTTGATCCTGACCACATATACTTCTCTTCAAAATTTTATTTGTTATCTAAAAATCCTTTTGAAGGGCTGGGGATGTGGCTCAAGCGGTAGCGCGCTCACCTGGCATGCGTGCGGCCCGAGTTCGATCCTCAACACCACATACAAACAAAGGTGTTGTGTCCGCCGAAAACTAAAAAATAAAATATTAAAATTTCTCTCTCTCTCCTCTCTCTCTCTCTCTCTCTCTCTCTCTCTCTAAAAATAAAAATAAAAATCCTTTTGATATTTATTCTGACACCAACCATTACTAAACACTTTGCTGAAAAAGTTCTGTAGATTAACAGCATCCCAAATAATTTTTGATTTTTCCCTTCTCTACCCACTCTTTTTCCTTATTTCTTTACTGTTTCCCTTCTTCATGCAATTAATTTCAAACCCTGTTAACACTAACCTACACCTCTAATCCTAACTTTAACCCATGCCATAAATCCTAATAACGCTATCCCTACCTACTCCTGAACATGTCCTAAAACCTACACTAACCCTAACCCTCTGACCTAACCCATAAGCCTGACCCTAAACTCTAAACCTTACCCTTACCCTAATTCTAACCTTCTAACCTTTCCCTAACCCAGCCTCAACCCCTTTCCCAAGTCAATCCCTAACCCAACCCCTAATATCCAATCCTAATATCAACTCTGACCTTAACACTACCTACCTGCAGATGGCAGCAGCTCCCACAACCTAAGGGCTCAGAACCACAACAGATTTGTTTTCAGATGCCATTTGAAAGCAGCAGGTTCCCTGGTGACCCAAACTTGTCAAATGTGGACATAAATGAGAGTTTCCATGATCTCTTTCTCTGTTAGAGTCATTTGCTAAAGTGGCTCAAGGCAGCCAGGAATACAGTGTACTTAGTACCACCTTTTTACCATCAAGCATATCTTTCAAATGTATCTTAAATAATGTGCTTCAAGGGCTGGGGCCGGAGCTCAGCGGTAGCACACTTGCCTGGCATGTATGAGGCACTGGGTTCGATTCTCAGCACAACATATAAATAAATAAAATAAAGGTCTAGCAACAAATTTAAAAAAATAAGGGGAATGTAGATTTTATGTCCTCTCCAGACAGCACCCTGAATGGCCTCTCAGGAAGAACTCTGACAGCACTCGCAGCACCTTCAGCAACAGAAGGTCCTTAAATCCTGTCCTTTTTCTTCATATGAGTGCTTCATTAAATAGCCATGACTCATTGACTCACTGCTCACTGGTGATCAGCCAGACCTTCAACCCCTCAATCCTCCCAAGTTCCGACCTTCTAATCACAGGGATATTTCCACTGTGACCAGTCATCCTCATTGGCATCTGACACACTGCTCCATAGACCCAAGGATCAGGAGCTAAGTGCCAGAAAACCGGGGCTGAGACCAAATACATGCTTCTTATCACAACCCAACAACCCACAAAATGGAGGAAAATTTTGCAATGTATGTGAGAAAAGGTCCTGCTATCTGGCATACACCACTTTTATAATTCAACAACCACAACACAAAATAACCCAATTTTCAAATTGACAAAGAACTTGAATACACATTTCACCAACAAACATGAAAAGATGTTTAATAGCTCTGTCATTATGGATACGCAAGTTAAAACCATAGTGAAATTTTCTCACTTCTACTAATATAGCCATAATCAAAATAATTTAAAGTAACAAGTGGCAATAATTAAAATCAAGAATGAATAAATGGGATGGATTCAAACTACAAAGTTTCTCTCAGCAAAAGAAACAATCAGTGAGGTGAAAACAGAGCCTACTTCTTGGGAGCAAATCTTTACCCCTCACACATCAGATACAGCACTAATCTCTAGGGCATATAAAGAACTCAAAAAGCTAAACACCAAAAAAGCCCACAAATAACCCAATCAATAAATGGGCCAAGAACTTGAACACACACTTCTCAGAAGATGATATATAATCAGTCAACAAATATATGAAAAAATGTTCATCATCTCTAGCAATTAGAGAAATGCAATTCAAAACTACTCTAAGGTTTCACCTCACTCCAGTCAGAATGGCAGCTATTAAGAATACAAACAACAGGGGCTGGGGCTGTAACTCTGAGTGCTTGCCTGGTATGTGTGAGGCACTGGATTTGATCCTTGGCATCACATAAAAATAAACAAAATAAAGGCATTATTTTCATTTACAACTTAAAAAAAGAATACAAACAACAATAAGTGTTGACAAGGATGAGGGGAGAAAGGCACACTCATACACTGCTGGTGGGGCTGCAAACTAGTGCAGCCAATATGGAAAACAGTATGGAGATTCGTTGGAAAACTGGGAATGGAACCACCATATGACCCAGCTATCCCACTCCTTGGTCTATACCCAAAGGACTTAAAAACAGCATACTACAGGACACAGCCACATCAATGTTTATAGCAGCATAACTCACAATAGCTAAACTGTAGAACCAACTCAGATGCTCTTCAGTAGACGAATGGATAAGTAAAATGTGGTGATAGACACAATGGAATATTACTCATCAATAAAAGAGAATAAATTATGGCATTTGCAGGTAAATGGATGGAGTTGGAGAATATCATGCTAAGTGAAGTTATCCAATCCCCAAAAAACCAAATGCCAAATGTCTTCTCTGAGATAAGGAGTTTGATTCATAGGGGAGGTGGGAGGGGGAGCATGGGAGGACTAGACGAAGTCTAGATAGGGCAAAGGGGTGGGAGGGGAAGGGAGGGGGCATGGGGGTAGAAATGAGGGTGGGATGTGATGGACATTGTTACCTTAAGAACATGTATGAAGACTCGAATGGTGTAAATATAGTTTGCATACAACCAGAGATATGAAAAATTGTGCTTTTATATGTGTAATAAGAATTGTAATGCAGTCTTCTGTCATATATATATATATATATATATATAACAAATTAGAATAAAAATTTTTTAAAAAGTAACAAGTGTTGGTAATGATGACAAGAAATTGGAATTCTATATACCTGTAATAATCTAAAATGTATAACCTGTGTGTGTGGAATAGTTTATTATTTCCTCAAAAAGGTAAATAAAAATGAATTATCACACTAGTCAACAACTCTGTTCCTAGTTATTTATCCCCAAAGAACTGAAAGAAGGTGTTCAGACAAAAATGGGTATGTGTGTTCGTTCCATCTGTTGAAGTCATAAATCCAGAGAATGTCCTCTCAGAAAGAACTCTCAGAAAGAGTTCCAGGCAAAGAAACCTGGATCTGAGTGGAAAAGGAATGCTTCTCCCAGTTGGGGCATGTGCTGAGAGTGAGGACTGATTTCCATGGAGAAACCACCTGGTGTTCTGGGTTGCAGGTTATGTGGTGGTCACCTGGGACATCCCTGTGTTGAGTAAAATACACCACAGTGTTTGGTGGAGGTGCAAATCTGGTAGAGCAATGACCACTGGGGACTGTGAGTGAAAGATGCATTAGTATTAGAGGTCACAGTGAGGATATCACATTTAGTGTTAGAGGCCATACTATGAAAATTGTATTAATATTAAAGACTACAGGAAGATGTTATATTAGTATTGGAGACCACTGTAAAGACATTACTGTCAGAAGCCTCATTTAGGATAATACATAAGTGACAGAAGCAATAGAGTAGATATCATGATATTCCATTGATATTATAGGCCCAAAAGCAATTATTATATTACTTTTTGATGCTATATTATATATGTTACATTAATATTAAAAGGAAAAGAGCAGATATCATATTTACTTCAGATGCTATGGTATGGATCACGAATTAATTATTCAGTGCAGCTATTATATTAGATTTAGATGTTATAATACTGATATTACATTAAAATAGAAGGCCAAATGGCATTGGATAACATATTAATATTGAAAACCACAGGGCAGATATAAATTAGTTATGGAGACTATAATATGGATATTAAAAATGAAAGACAGATGGCAGCTATTAAAATAGTTTCAGAACAAATGTATAAATATTATATCATTATTAAAAGTCACAGTGCAGCTATTATATGTGCTACTCATATCACACTAGTATTAAAGGCCACAGAGAAGTTATAATATATTAAGTGCTATAATGTAGATATTGTATTTAGATTAAAGTCCCTAGGGCATACTATTATAGTATGAATTTCTTATTAGTAATAAGATCAAGAGCATCTATTAAATAATACTTTTACCTCCTAAAATATGAATACTATATTAGTATTAAAAGTGACAGGGAAACTATTACATTCATTTTAGATAAGATGTTAATATTAAAGGTCACACAGCCACTATTATATTAGTTTTTGGATGCTACAGTATAAATATTATGTTAATAATAAAGCCCACAGGGCAACTCTGATGTTATGTTGAGATGATATAGTATTGATATCATAGGAGTATTAAGGACCAAAAGGCATCAATTTTATTAGTATAAAATACTATAGTAAGGGTTTTAAATTACTATCAAAAAATACACTGGGCTGGGGATATGGCTCAAGCTGTAGCGCACCCACCTGGCATGCGCGGGGCGCTGGGTTCGATCCTCAGCACCACATAAAAATAAAATAAAGATGTTGTGTCCACCGAAAACTAAAAAAATAAATATTAAAAAAATTCTCTCTCTCTTTTTTTTAAAAAATGCAACTATCATATTAGTAGTTATTATATTAGTAGTTGACATTCATTAATATAAAAGGCCATAGGCCAGCTATTATATTACTTTAGTATGGTATATTATTGTATTACATTAATAATAAAAGTCACATAGCAGATATTATATTAGTTCTAGATGCTATTGCATACATATAATATTATAACTAAATGTCACAGGTCATCTATTATATAGTTTTTTGATATCATAGTATGGGTATTACATTAGTAATAAAAGTCAAAAGCAGCTATTATATCAGTTTAAGATGCTATAGTATGGACATTATGTTACTATTAAAGACCAGAGGGCAGCTATTATATTAGTTTTAGAGGCTATATTATAGATATTTTTTTAATTGTTGATACATCTTTATTTTATGTATTTGTTTATATGCAGTGCTGAGGATTGAACCCAGTGCCTCACACATGCCAGGCAAGTGCACTACCGCTGAGCCCCAGCCCCAGCCCTAATACACTATGGATATTATATAAGTATTAAATGCTACAGGGCAGATATTATGTTAATTTAACATTTTTTAATATTTATCTTACCTTGATGTTAAGGACACAGGGCAGCTATTATATCTGTGTTGTTGTTTTTTTTTAAAGAGAGAGAGAGAGAGAGAATTTTTTTAATATTTATTTATTTTTTAATTTTCGGCGGACCCAACATCTTTCTTTGTATGTGGTGCTGAGGATCGAACCCAGGCCGCATGCATGCCAGGCAAGAGCGCTACCGCTTGGGCCACATCCCCAGCCCCTATATCTGTGTTTTTAAAAATATTTTTTAGTTGCAGATGGACACAATACCTTTATTTATCTTTATGTGGTGCTGAGGATTGAATGCACAGCCTCACGCATGCTAGGCGGGTGCTCTTCCCATTGAGCCACAACCCCATCCCTATTATATCTGATTTAAATGCTATAGTAAGAATGTTACATAAACACCAAAGGCCACACAGCAGTTTTATCTCAGTTTCAGAAGCTATAGCTTGGATTTTATATTAGTAGTAAAGTCCACAGTTCTTCTTTTATATTAATTTTAGATGCTATAGTATATATATTGTATTAGTGTGAAAGACTCATATCTCAGGTCATATCACAGGTCAGCTATAATACTACATCAGGATGCTGCAGTACAGATAATACATTAGTATCAGAGAAAATGAAGCAACTATTTTATTATTTTAGGTGTCATATCAGTGCTAAAGTTCATAGTGCAGATACTATGTCAGTTTTAGATGATTCACTGTGGATATTATGTTAGTAGTAAAGCCTATGGGCAAATATTTTATCAGTATTATAGGACATTGTATGGATATAGTATTAGTCCTCAAGGCAAAAGGGCAGCTATTCTATCAATTTTAGATGCCACAGTATGAATATTACATCAGTTTTTAAAAACCGAAGGTCAGCTACTATGCTAGTTTTAGATGCTATAGTATGGATGTAATATTAGTATTAAAGGCCATAGGACAGCTCTTTGTCAGTCTTAGATGTTATACTATGGATATCATATTAATAATAAAGGACGCAGAGTAGCTATTATATTGGTTTCAGATGCTACTTATGGATATAATTTTGTGTGTGTGTGATACTGGGGATTGAACCCAGGGTCTTATGCATGTGAGGCAAGCACTCTACCAACTAAGCTACATTCCCAGCCCTTAGATATAATTTTAATAATAAAAGTCACAAGACAGCTATTGTATCAGTGTTTGATGCTGGATTATGGGTATCATCTTAATATTAAATACCAGGGAGCTAATATTAGATCAGGTTTTAAAAAAATATTTATTTTTTAATAAATAATTTTATTCATTAATAATTTAGCTTTAAAAAATAAAGTTGACACAATACATTTATTTTATTTATTTATATGTGGTGCTGAGAATCGAACCCAGGGCCTCACACATGCTAGGTGAGTGCTCTACCACTGAGCCACAACCCCAGCCCCTTATATCAGTTTTTGATCTCATAGAATATATATCATATTAGTATTAAAGGCCACAAGGAGCTGGGCACGGTGGTGCATGTCTGAATCCCAGTGGCTCAGAAGCATGAGACAGGAAAATCGCAAGTTCAAAGCCAGCCTCAGCAATGGCAAGGTGCTAAGCAATTCAGTGAGACCATGTCTCTAAATAAAATAAAAAATAGGGCTGGGGATGAGGTATTGATATCATGTTAGTTAAAGGCCACAGGTCAGATATTATACCAGTTTAAGATACTGTCCAAAGGACAGCTAATGTACTAGTTTTGGATGCTACAGTATAGATATTATATTAGTAGTAAAGGCCTCAGACAAATGGTCACATTAGTTTTAGATGCTATAGAAACATCTAAATATGTATTTAACTTATTTAGTTACTATATAAGTATGAACACCACAGGGCAGCTATCATATTAGTATTAGATATTACACTATCAACGTTAGTATAAAGGCCACAGCACATCTACTGTATTAGTTATAGATGCTATAGTAAGGGTACTATGTTAGTATTAAAGGCCAAAGGGCAGCATTATGTCAGTTTTAGATGCTATCATATGGATATCCTATTAGTAATAAAGGCCATAGGCAGCTATAATATTCATTTTACATATTATAATATGGAGATAATAATTGTATTAAAGGATACAGGGAAGCTATTATATTAGTTTTAGATGCTTTAGCATGGTTATCATATTAGTGTGAAAGGCCACTGTAGAAGCTGTGACCATAGAAATGTACAAAACAGTGTTCCTCGGGTAAGCAAACTCCTGGGGATAACAGGTGCCCTGTTTCCCACAGTTGGAATATTTTGTAGTCTTTCCCAGGCACTCTTGAAATAACCAATGCATGCTTGGCAGGAGCACATGTTTAATCATAAGCAAAACATCCTATATTGTGACCGAATGTAACATATAAATAAAGCCAGCAGCTCAGATGAGCAGCCATTTTGCCACTTAGCCATTGCTGCCTCTGCATCTTGTTTCTGTCTCCTTTGGCTTTCCTTGCAGGCCACAGCACCAGCTACTATATCTATTCTAGGTGCTATACCATGGAAGTTGTATTCATATCAAAGACAACAGGAAAGCTATTACACTAATTTTGGAGGTCATGATATAAATATTATATTTTATTAAAGGACACAGAGTAGGGATTGTATTATCTTTAGAAGCTACAATATGATTATTATATTGATAATAAGAAAAAGAATGGCAGTAATATTAGTTGTAGTTGCTGTGGCATTGATATCATATTAGCATTACAGGCCACAGACAGTTATTATATCAGTTTTAGGTGCTATCATGTAGATATCATGTTAGTATTAAAGACCATATGGCAACTAATGTATTAATATAAGATGTTATGGTATGGATATTACATCAATATTAAAGGTCAGAGTGTAGCTATTATATTAGTTTTAGATCCTATAGTATGATATCAAAGTAATATTAAAGGCCATAGGACAGCTATTATATTAGCTTTAGATATCACATATGAATAGCGTATATTAGTATTAAATGCCACATGGAAAGAGTTATATTCATTTCAGATGCTATAGCATTGATATCATATTAGTATTAAAGGCCACAGGATACCTATTAAATTAATTTTAGATGCTTTACTATGGACATTATATTAGTACTTAAGGTGACATGAAAGCTATTATATTAGTTTTAGAGGCCACACTAAGAATATTATATTAATAGTAGAGGCCACAGGGCAACAATTACATTTGCCTTACAGACCATAATATGAGTATATTAATAATAAAAACAGTGCAGTTATTATATTATATTGTAGTTTCTTTTGTATCTATATCATATTAATATTAAATTTCATAGGACAGTGATTACATCAGTATTAGATGCTATACTAAGGATATCACATTAACATAAAAAGCCAGAGGGAATTAATGTATCATTTTTCAATGCTATCATATGAATGTCACATTAGTTCTAAAGGTTACAGCACAACTGTTATATTAGGGCACCTATTACATTAGTATTGGATGTTACACTATGGATATAATATTAGTATTAAAGGACACAGTGTAGTTATTATAGTAGTTTCAGATGCTACCATATGGATATTTCATCAGTATCAAAGACCACAGGGAAAGTATTACATTAGTTTTAGATGCTATAGTATGGATGTTATATAAGTATTAAATTGACAAGGCAGTTTATTATTAATATTAGATGCCACACTGTGTGTACCAGGTCAGTATTGAGAGCCTCGGTGCAGCCAGTGTATTTCTTTTTTTTATACCTTTATTTATTTACTTATTTTTTTATGTGGTGGTGAAGATTGAACCCAGGTGCCACACATGTGTGAGGCAAGCACTCTACCACTGAGCTACATCCCAGCCCCAAGTGTATTAGTTTGATGCTGAAGTATGGATATCGTATTGGTATTCAAGGACACAAGTAGCTATTGTATTAGTTTCAGGTACTGCAGCATGGATATTTCGTTAGCATTAAAGGCCACAGGGCAGCTGTCAGTTTAGAGGGTAAAGTATGGATGTCACGTTCATCAAAGGACACAGGGATCAGACCGCAGCACACAGGAATTCCAGATGTGGTAGCTGCCTGTAGAGGAGGCCTGAGACTGAAGAGGCTCCAGCGGTGGCAATGGCAGAAAGGCCAGAGGACCTAGACCCCCTCAGTGCTGTTGAGGGAGATGTAGAAGGTGCAGGCAGCCAGAGCAAGGTGGTGAGTGAGGAAGTCAGGGGCAGGTCCAGACCAAGAGCACAGGGACATCTCCCAGTGAGCTCAACTGCCCAGCTGATGAAAGTGGTCATGGACACAAGAGGGGGACACAATGAGCAGACTCCTCTGGATGCACGCTTGTAAGCGGGGGATGCAACAGGAAAACTAAAGCAGATACATGGACATGGGGACACCATGAATGATAATGAGGAGAGCATGGACAGGAGAGGAGAAAGTCCCAGGAACCATAAAAAGAAAGAGCTGAAACTTCCCCACGGGCCCCTTCTTTTCAGGGAAGTCTGTCCCTGTCACTTTTGGAATAAGCCTGCTGCTTGCTTGCCATCTCTGTGACCTGCTCTTCAATTATTTGTGGAGCAAAGACAATGAACCCAGGCCCCTGGATGGTAACAAGATGGGGGACTCATCTAGGAGCAAAACCAGCAACCCAAAGGTCAGCAGCAGTTGTGCTAAATGGCTGAGGGGACCTGGAAAGTCACCATTGACCATCTGGCATTCCTGTGGCTCTCGGAGGCCAGGGAAGCCCCCAGCCAGGACCGGCTGGATTCCCAAACGACTGTTTTTTACTCTCCTCTCAAGCAGACACAATGGGTAATAGGCCCCTCTGTACATGACAAAATTGGCTGTTTCCTTTCCTCCTTATGGAAATACAATCCATCAGTTGAGATTAGGTCAATCCTAATTTGTTTTTGCCCTATGCAGAGACTTTATCCTTTTGTCAGGATAGTTAGCTCCGGTCAAAAGGTCCTATAAAAGAGGGACTCCCTATTTTTTTAAAAGAGAGAGAGAGAGAGAATTTTTAATATTTATTTTTTAGTTTTTCCGTGGACACAACATCTTTATTTTTTTATTTGTATGTGGTGCTGAGGATCGAACCCAGTGCCCCGCGCATGCCAGGTGAGTGCACTACTGCTTGAGCCACATCCCCAGCTCCAGGAACTCCCTATTTTTGAGACATTTGGGGAACCACCCATCTATCATCTCCCTTGTGGCTTTAAGGACCCTCCAAAAGGAAGAAGATAAAAGAAAGGAGAATATCATTATGACCATCACCAGACATCTCCTGGGGTTGATTTATAACAGCTGGTGGAAACCTTCTTATACTGGAAAAGAAGAGCCATATATGTGGGTTTAGAGGTCATATTACCAGTTGTTCAGGGGACTCTCCTCAGCTCAGAGACTTCAACGGGAATCTTTTTCCAGGCAGCTGCTTCCCTTCCAGAATCTTCTTCTCCTGAGAATTCTTGAACCATTTTTGACAGTCATAGGTGAAAATTACCTGCTTTCCAGGAATGGAAGCATCAGAGCTATCTGGGTTACAAAGAGAAATATCAGGGACCTGGCCTGAAAGCCATGGGTAAACTTGGCTAATCCCTACTTTGACATGGTCCCCTTCAGAGAGATTTTGGGCCAAGCCAGTCTACCCAATTCCAGGGCAGAACTGCCCCTCCAGATTTATAAGATTGATATGGGGACTAGGCACCTCCCTTCAGGACCTCTTGTTTATTTCTGTTTCCAGATGGGATCGGATTCTTCCAAAGTCCCATGAGATTCACCTCTCCTGTCTGCTCAAAAACTGGAATAATTTGGACTCCCAATGAAAGAGAAAGTCTTTGATATTCTTTTTTTGGTGGGGGGATACTGGGGATTGAACTCAGGGGCACTCAGCCACTGAGCCACATCCCCAGCCGTATTTTGTATTTTATTTAGA
Source organism: Callospermophilus lateralis (assembly GCF_048772815.1). Taxonomy (NCBI): domain Eukaryota; kingdom Metazoa; phylum Chordata; class Mammalia; order Rodentia; family Sciuridae; genus Callospermophilus; species Callospermophilus lateralis. Next base: position 224,992,698 of record NC_135305.1, on the reverse strand, counting down.
GACAGAATCTCACTGAGTTGCTTAGAACCTCATTTTTGCTGAAGCTGGCTTAGAATTTTAAATCCTTATGCCTCAGCCTCCCAAACCATTGGGATTACAGGCATGTGCTACCATACCCCACTCCTTGATGTTATTTCGCACTGAGGCCTGGCCTCAGTACCCACTGGGAGATGGAAAACAATGGCCACCTAAACTATAGTACCATTCAGCAATTAAACTAGACACCAAATCCTCAGAAAAGAAAAACCTACCCAAAGAGGAAAAGGGACCTTTACCAGTTAAGCAGAAAATTCCCTCAGCCCCATCTGAAGGAAAGATCCTCAGACCTTCCGGCAGTTATCAGATCTTTATGACTTAGCATGGAAGTACGTTACCTTGTTTTGAGTCAGACTGACTTCCTTGGAAAACAAAGGGTCTTAGAGAAGACTATTAAACCATGACTACTGCGCAGCAGCGGGAGAGAAAGTAACCTCGGCTGGCAGGAGTCGGAGCACTCCCACTGGGAGTCAGGCAGTTCCCCCCATGGAACCCAGTGGAGATGCTGACAAAGATAGGGATTAATGAGACAGATGTGTGTGTGTGTGTGTGTGTGTGGAGAAGGGCCCAAGTCAAGCCTTTTGCTTATGCTCAGTTAACAAATGTGATTCAGGGAAGACAGCCACCAGGGACCATATTACAGAAACCCCAAGAGGCTATTACTGATATTGAGCCAGAGTATGTTTGGCCAGAGTGTGATGGAGGAAATTTTCCTTAAATATAGGTTCTTGACCCAATCTGCCCAAGACTTACAGAGGTCCCAAGATAACCCTTCAGGGTATATAAAGCCAGTCCCCTAAGTGATTATATTTTACTAGACTCTTGCTTATCCATGTGGTAATCTTCACTTCTGTCACTTCTTTCTTATTATGCCAGAATTCCAACCCCTATCTTAGGGAGAGACCTATTATCTCAATTAAATAGATTTTTTGAGATCTATTATCTCAAATTATTGTTACCACCTGGGATATACAATTGTATGTCTCTAATGGAAATGGATATAGATCCCAATCTGGTCAAACAATAATATAGGGGGAAGAGCATGAACTGCAATGCTTGTTAAAATACATTTAAGGATCCCTCATACTTCCCTCATCAGAAGCAATATCCCTTTAGACCAGAGAACAAGGAGGGATTGATATATATTATATTAAAATTTAAATGACAGGGACTTTTCATAGAATGCTCTAGCCCTACAATACTCATCCTATATTGAGAGTCTGAAAGGGCCCCAACAAATGAATATTAGTTCAGGACCTTCAAATAAGCCATGAGCCAGTAGTCCCTTTGCATTCAGTCATTCCAAGTCCATATACTCTCCTCCTCCAGATCCCCAAGTGAACTGCTTATTGTTCTGTCCTAGATCTAAAGGATAGGGATCTGGAGACAGTCCCTCTTTGTTTGAACAAGCAATGACACAGACTTCATGGACTGGTCATAACCTAAAACAGTGTTACTTCAACATACAGATGACCTTCTTTTATGTGGAGCTTCCGAAAAATAATTTCAGAGGGCATTGTCTCTCTCCTCAATTTCCTGGCCAATAGGGGATATAAAGGATCCTGAGACAAGTGTCAATTGTGCCTTATGTTATCTGTGTAGGCATGATACTGGAAGGTAAAACTCAAAAAACTTGGCTTAGAAAAAATTCAACCCATATTGTCACATCCCCTTCCTCTGGTAGTAAAACAACCCAGGATGTTTCTGCAAACAACTGGATATTGTAGAATTTGGATCCTTGGATATGCTGAGAAGGCAAGACCCCTCTATGAGTGCCTTAAGGAAGTACTGGGGAAATCTCAGGCAATTATTAATTGGACTCCAGAAGCAAGGAAAGCCTTCAATTCATTAAAAACAGCTCTTACCCAAACCCCTGATCTGGGCCTAAACACTTTCAGTTACATGATACAGAAAGGAATGGAGTGACACGGCGGATGACCACGCAATCACTGGAAGCCACTCCCCAGCCAGCGGAATACCAAAGTGAAGAATTAGACAAGGTGGCCTGGGTGTCTCACAGCTGTGGCTGCAGCAGAACAACTGGTCCTGAGGCAAATAAACTTATTTTGGAAGGCCCCTGACTGCACTTACCTCCCATGACATAGCAGTCTTTGGCTAACAGACAGTCATATGCTCAAATATCAGGCCTTTTTGCTGGAAGGACCCAAAATTATCTTAAAGATTTGTCACAATCTCCATCCAACATCTTTCCTACCAGAACTAAAGGAAAAACCTATCCACTTCTGTGAGGAAGTTTTAATGGAAAATTACACTTCCAGGCCAGATTTATCTATTTATCATCCTATAGATATTCCCAATCTCACTCCATACATTGATGAGAGTTCATTGGTGATTGATGGGATTCGGAATTCTGGATATGCAGTAGCAACAGATTTGGGGGTTCTTGAATCAGGGTCACTCCCTACTAATACCAGTGCCTAGCTGGCATAATTAGTTGCCCTCACCCAGCATTAGAACTGGTAAATTTAATAATTTTTAAATTATCACTCAATAAATTAGATAACAGGAGGTGACATGATCTCTTACCCATAGCTGGTCTGAGCCAAAAGGACTGGGAACAACACATACATGACCACCCCCTTTTAGAAAATCCTAAAAAAGACTCACTCTTTCTTTTTTAAGATATTGTTTAATTATAGAAGAACACAAAACCTTTATTTTATTTATTTTTTAAAATATTTATTTTTTAGTTGTAGTTGGACACAATACCTTTATTTATTTATGTTTATGTGGTGCTGAGGATCAAACCCAGTGACTCACACATACTAGGCAAGTGCTCTACCACTGAGCCACAACTCCAGCCCAAGACTCACTTTTTCTTTTCTTTTTCTTTTTTCTTTTCTTTTTTTTTTTTTTTTTTTTTTTTTGGTACTGGGGATTGAATTTAGAGGCACTTAACCACTGAGCCACAACTCCAGCCTTTTTTGTATTTTACTTAGAAACAGGGTCTCAATGAGTTTCTTAGGGCCTTGCTAAGTTGCTGAGGCCTCCTGAGCCACTGGGATTATAGGTGTGCACCACCAAGACTCACTCTTTCTATACAGCACTCTTTTTTTGTTGAAATTCCTCATCTGGAGAGACCAGTAATAAATCTAACAATTATGCTCCATGAATCTTGAAAAACTACTGTAAATTCTACTAAGTCTCAACAAAGGAACGTAGATTCACTGGCACAAGTCATGTTACAAAATAGGAGAGGGTTAGATATGTGCCATGTTGAATGAAACCTGTTGTATGTATATTAACTCATCTGGAGTAGTTGAAGAGAACCTTAGGAGAATCAAAAAATATATACACATGATAGATGAATTCAAGGAACAAGCAGGGGTACAAGGGAGTTCATTATACAACTTGTTCTCCTTGGGTAAGTCTCCTCACCTGGATACTGACCTTTTTGGTAACTTTCACCATGATTTCATTAATTGTGTGCTTTGAGCCATGCCTTTTCTTTTTTTCCCAGTGAAGATTCTTCTAATTCAAAGCAGAAGTTACAACAGTATAAAAACAACATCTAATCATATTTACCAAGTATCAGTCTGTTTGTGGTATTCAAACTGTCAGAAAAGGTCATACAGTCCAACACCCAACCTCAGGCATTTCAGTGTTACTCTCTCCACATTCTATTGCACAACAATCACAGGGTATGGACCATGCCTTTTCAACTGTCTTGTCCATTTTGTATCCTCTTGTATAGAGGCAATAAAACATCAGATGATGTTACAAATGGAACCCCAAATGGACCTCCCTCCATACTTGTACCATGGACCCCTTGATAGACCCGTAGATGTAGATCATCAGGGTCAGCCTCTGGACCAGCCTGACGTTTCCCACTTGCCCTGGATCTTCCTCAGAAGAATATCCCAATGATTGTCAGCCTGCAGGAGTTAGAGTCGCTACAGTCGTCGGGATATCCTCCCAGCTCCAGGTCCCCTTCTCTCCTGAGAAATTTGTCGCTGCCACTTTTGGAATAAACCTGCTGTTTGTTTGCTATCTGTGTGTCCCATTCTTCAATTCTTTGCTGAATGGAGACATGAACCAAGACCCCTGGACAGTTACACGTCATCACAAGGGTCTTCAAGGAGCTGCTCTCAGATGGTGCCAACATCTCCCAGGAGGCCTGAGCCCGTCCCCCACGCCACAGGGTCTTCATACTGCAGCCACATCCTGTGCCACAACTTTGAAATAAAAGGGAGGTTCAAGAGGCTTGGTGCCAAGGAGGAGCTCTCAGCCCTGGAAGAGAGAGTTCCAGCAGTTCATTGCCTGCTGAAAGAGTCTCTGGAAGCATATAGGTGAGAAACGAAAGGAAAGAAGGAAGCTTCAAAGCAGAACCAGAAGGACAGAGGAAAACACAGAAGAGTAAGACAGAAGCAGTGGCGAGACAACAAAGGAGATGAGGAAGTCCAGAGGAGAAGGAAGAGGAGGACTTGGAGACCTGAACAGAGTGAGACCGTGGCACTGTGGAAGCTCCCACACCAAAAGGTGGTGCAGATCTGCCGAAGCTTTCCCCTGCTGGGCAGGGCACAGGTACCTGGGTACCAAAATAAAAACCAACGAGAATCATCCAAAACAGTGCTTCCAGATTCAGAGGTGCCAAGTGGCAGAGTCCTTTTTTGTTTCACTAGTCTGAAGGCTAGATTCTGAGTGGCTGATTAAATTAGTTGATTTGATGTTTCTTGTTGACTTTGTTTATAGCTTGGTGGGTTTTTTTATCCCAACTCTCCTTACCCTTCCAAAAAAAAAGTGATAACTTCCATGCTGCCTGCTGTTCTGCAGATCACAGAGATAGTGAAGGCTTGGGGTAAATTGGAGCTCTGGTCATGGTCAGCCTATGTTTGAATGTACAGTTTTTGGCAATAATAGCTTATTAAGAATGGTCAAGGGTCTGGGACTGGCTCAGTGCTGGAGAACTTGCCTAGCATGTGTGAGGCACTGGGTTTAGTTCTTGGTACCACATATAAATAAATAAAATAAAGATCCATTTGCAACAACAACAAAAAAGAATGATTATGATGGGTTAGCTTTAAGAAATGAGGAATCTGTGGGAAAATAATGAACTCTGTCATCTCTTCACTTGACAATTGCGTTAATTTGACTTCTGTTTTTTTCTGAACACACTTGGCTTGCAGCCCTCTCAGGTGGCCCGCAGACATTTAGCCTGTGGGGTGGCTGCACTCTGGCATGTATGTTTTTAAATTAGCAGTGCTGATTGGAATTAGTCAAGCCGGGAGGCTAGTTCTTACTTTTACAACAGATGGCACAGTGTTAGGCACCGCTCACTGCTTACCTCTGCGCAGCTCTGGGATTGTCACCTCCTGGAAGGTGCAAGGTCTCCACTTTTTCCTCTTGTACTCCATCTCCCAGGCTCCTGTCCTTGCTTTCCATTCTCTGATTCATGATGAGCTCAGACTTTATCTCCTCTAGGCACAACTGTCCCTGGGTGCTTCTCACTTCCTATTTCTCTTCTGCCTCTTCTCTACTTCTCTCCCTCTTTTACTCATTTCACCCACCAAACTAGGAATTTTGATTACATGCCTAAGATCCCAAAGTGCAGGCTCCTCTGATTCCTTAGTTCTAATATTATATCTTAAAACATGATTTTGTGAAAAACTCCTCTGAACCTTGAGGGAAATCTGATGGTGGCCGTGAATCTAACCCCTATCTCAAATTCCCCGTTAACTTCTGAAGTGTCTCCATTGGCCTCTCTTAGCTTTTTCCTCCTTCCACTCAGTGCTCTAGAGCATCTTTTGTCTCAGTTGAGCACTCGGGATTTGACAAGGTAGTGAAGTACAGTTTAACACCATAATTCATTAGATACAATGAAAAGTTTTTTGATAATTGAAGACTGTTTCAAAGATTATAAAGCTTTGTACAAATAAAAAAATGTTTTTTAAAAAAGTGACAGATGCTATATTGCATTGGATCTGGAAACCACATTATGGATATTATGTTAATAATATTAAGGGGCACAGGGCATCTGTTATCATATTTTTAGATGCTATATTATGGATATCACCTTAACATTAAAAGCCACAGGGTACATACAAGTTTTAGATGCTAGAGAATGAATATTAAAGGTCACAGGATGGCTATTATATTATAGACCATAGTATGGCTATCATGTTAATATTAAAGGCTGGGGTTGGGGTTGAGGCTCAGTGGTAAAGCACTTGCCTAGCATGTGTAAGGCACTGGGTTCAATCCTCAGCACCACATAAAAATAAATAAAATAAAGGTCCATTTACAACTAAAAAATATTGCCACAGTCTGGCTGGGCACAATTCAGGAGCCATTTATCAAGCAGAAACGAACTTTATTTTTAGGGCACACAGGCCACACCACACGAGGTCTTCAGGAATTCCCTCAGAGCCCAACTGCCACCACCGGCTTCCCACAAGCCTCTCAACCCCTCCCCCACTCCTCCTGCTCTTGAGGCCGATTGGCTGGGTCGTGTGGGCGGAGCCAAAAAAGTCCCCCAATGAGCAGCTCCATGGTCTGAAAGGGCGGGGAAACAGCCCATTGAGCATCACCGCAGAGGAGCCAATCATCAGCTGGCAGCTGGAAGTTTGCTGGGGCCCCTTCTGCTGTGGCTCTCAACATCTCCCTCTATCTGTTTAAACAACAAGCATGTGACTTAGGGACCGTGCCCACCTTAGGTTGTCCAATAGTTCATATGGTCCTTACCATTCATCGGATGAGCTGACCTCAAGGCATCAGCCTCCTGTCTTAGGTTGGTACCATTGCAATTGGATCTTACCCATCATTGACTACCGGTCCAGCATACAGCCACACCTGTGGATAGGTCTTTGTACCAGCAGAGGGGTGAGGTTCTTTGCCTCACCTCTGTTGGCCTGTCGACTCCGTCCAGCAGAGTCGAACAAAAGAAAGACAAGGACCCGGCGGAACTGTGACAGGTTTTATTGAAGGCGCAACAAGAGGAACCCCGTTCCAAGAAAGAAAGTAGTATATATAGGACTTAGGAGCCAATCACAGAGGAGGTCACATCTCAACCTTGTGGACACATAATAGGAAAGACAGGAAGCATTTACTGGGCCCGAGCTCTTGTGGTTTCTACCGGCCAATGGGGTGGACTTCCTGGTACAGGCACAAACTTGTTTACGCCAAAGGCGGCTGATTTGGCCCAAAACCAAGCCCCATCTTTCCTTGGGCAGGGGACAGCCCTAGGCCACAGGAACTGTCCCCAACATTGGCCCCCAAATTTTAGCTGAACAACCATCACAACTAGAAGGGAGGAGGATACACCAAGCCAATTGACGGCTCCTTTTGGAAAAATTGTACCATCGATGACACCATCAGCAAAAATACCCCAATGCCGCAGTCTGTCTGGGCACAAATCACGAGCCACTGAAGCAGGAACAAACTTTAATTTTGAACTGCAAGAAAAAACCTCACACTCGCTCCTGGGGAAATCTCCTGAATGCCACGTGACTCATTCAGGAACCCCCCAGCCGGAAATATCTCTCCCGTAAATTCCTCCTCCTGTACTTCCCCAACCAATGGGAACTCTCAGGGAATCCCCGGAAATCCCCACGAGAACTCCAAAATAGTGCAAGAACTCAAAAGTAGCAGCAGAGGCGGATAGTAATGCCTTGCCTGTCAATCAATACTGTTGGCAAAATGCCAGGGGCCATACAGACTTCGCCATGGCTCTCAGCATCTCCCCCCTTCTGTTTAATTAAACAACAAGCAATGTGGCTCAGGGACCGTGCCTGTTAGGTAGTCCAATTCAACATATGGTCCTTACCCGTCATCAGATGAACTGACCTCTAGGCGTCAGCCTCCTGTCTTAGGTTGATACCACTGCAATTGGATCATACCCGTCACTGACTACCGGTCCAGCATACAGCCATACTTGTGGATAGGCCTTTGCACCAGTGGGGGGGGGGGTGAGGTTCTTTGCCTCACCTCTGTTGGCCCCCAAATATTAGACCATCACTAGTAGAAGGGAGGAGGGTGCAAAATGCCATGACACTAAGCCAATTGAGGGCTCCTTTGAAAAATTGTACCACCGGTGACACCATCAGCAAAAATACTCCAGCACTACCACAATTCGCTGCACCAACAGATAGTTCACAATGCATACAAGTGATACACAGTCCAGGCAAGTTCTGCAAGCAGTTCAAAGCAGAGGAATCTGTCAATATGTCCATTTCCTCCCAAAGTAAATCAACTCCTTGATTGAGCATTACTTGTTGAGTTATTATTCATTGATGCATCAGTTTATACAGTTTGTTGTGATAGCTATCGAAGAAGCTGTAGTTTGGTTTTATCTTTTCTTCACTGGCACTGGGATGAAGATAGGAATTCTGGCAATGATGCTAAGAAAAAAATTATGTAACATTCCAACAGGCACTAAGAAAACAATTTTTTGAACAATTTACATTATCCTGAACAGAATTATTAAATATAATGAGAAGAAAAGGTGAAAGTAAACAAACAGATCTGTTAACCTCCTTATTTGTTCACATATTAAAACAATTTTCAACAGCTGTTTACCAATCTAAATTAAACCATTAAAATCACGTGAATTAAAAAAAATTCGGATCCATTTATTCATGAGCGCTCCTCATATATGATATATGGACATATGCACAAACAGACATACAACACAAAACAGAAGTGTGCACACATAACATACAACACATAAGACAATAGTAAAGGCCTTGTAGCTTTACCTAGGTGAAATCTCTATTGCAATGTTGAAAACTCCACAGTTAAAAAATAAAACTGATCAGAAAAACATTAACCTAGGTCTGTATGAGCTCAAAAATAAAATAGAACTTTATGATGTGGGAAAAGGCAATAATAAAATAAATATTGAAAAAAAGCATCCTGGTTAATCACTGTCACAGATGTAAGAATAGCCAAACTGGAGCTCTGGATATCAGCTGTTATGAATTTGAGTCAAATCACCTTTTTTTTTTTTTTTTTGTCCATAGAATTCGCTTTGGTTAGTTTCTCTGGAATCCAAATCGGCTATTGTTCTCCCTGTGGAAATACACAAACAGAACCCCGATTCCAGACAATCACTGGGTCAGGACCTTTCCATTGTCCTGTTAGAATATCCTTCCAAAGTACCTTACGCTTATGTACATTTTTTGGACACATATGCCTTTCCGCAGCACTAAGCCCTGATGAATCCAAATTTAAAAAGTTTAGAGTAAAAAGGGTTATTTTAAGTTTATCTTTGGGGAATATATACCCCTTCCCAATTCCTTCTTTTTGCTTTAATAAGTACATTTTAATAGTTTGATGAGCTCTTTCAACTATGCCTTGTCCCTGAGGATTGTATGGGATTTCTGTTATATGAGTAATGCCAAATGATGAGCAAAATTGTTTAAAAGAGGTAGAAGTATAACCAGGACCATTATCTGTTTTTAACTGTTTTGGAATGCCCACAGTGGCAAAATTTTGTAAGCAATGAGCTATAACATCTTTAGTTTTTTCTCCAGCATGAAGGGAGCCCATCAAAAATCCAGAAGAAGTATCAACTGTAACATGCAAATATTTTAATTTTCCAAATTCTGGCAAGTGTGTGACGTCCATCTGCCAAATATGGTTAGGTATGAGTCCTCTAGGATTGACTCCAAGATTAATTTGTGGTAAGAAGGTCACACAATTTTGACATTGTTTTATTATTTGTCTAGCTTGTTCCTTAGTTATTTTAACATGCTTTTGTAAAGTATTAGCATTGACATGGAACCTTTTATGAAAATTTGTAGCTTCTTCTAGTGTAGAGAAAATATGTATGTCATGTGTAGTTTTATCTGCTAAATCATTGCCCAAACTAAGGGCTCCAGGCAATCCTGTATGTGCCCTGATATGTCCTATAAAGAATGGATCTTTTCTGTCCCAGATTAGACTTTGTATAGTGGAAAACAAAGAGAAAACAGTAGAAGAAGGGGAAATCCTACCAGCATCTTCAAGGGATACTATAGCATTAACTACATACTGACTATCAGAAAATAAACTAAATACAGAATCTTTAAACATCACAAAAGCTTGTAAAACTGCATTAAGCTCTACCTTTTGGGCTGATTGTTTGGGTACTAAAAATGTAAAAGTTTGATCAGGGGTAATTACGCTGCTATACCATTATTTGACCCATCAGTGAATATATTTGGAACATTCATGATAGGGGTTTTTCTTGTCATTTTTGGAAAAACTACAGGATGTGAAGACCAAAAAGACAACAAAGGATTAGATGGAAAGTGATTATCAAATGAAACATTAGATTTACACATGATTATTGCCCAAGTATTTAACTCATTACCTATCTCATCAATTTGATCCATAGTATATGGAGTAATAATTTTATTGGGAGAAATTCCAAACACTCCCTTTGCTGCTTTTATTCCTTTGAGTATTAATTGTCCTACAGCCTCAGGATACTTAGTAAGAATAGAGTTAGGAGAATAAGATAAATGTATCCATAATAATGGACCTTCTTGCCAAAATACTCCTGTAGGAATATTTTTTGTTGGTATTACAATAAATAATAAAGGCAAAGTTATATCAATTCTATCCAAATGCATATTTTCCATATATGTTTCAATGATTTTTAATGCCTTTCTTGCTTCAGGCGTTAACATGCGGGGAGAATTTGGATCTGATGGACCTTTTAGGATATCAAATAAAGGTCCCAACTCTCCTGTTGGTATACCTAGATAAGGCCTTATCCAATTTATGTCTCCCAATAACTTTTGAAAGTCATTAAGTGATTTGAGTTGATCTACTCGTATTTGAATTTTTGGTGGATGGACCATGGTTGAGGATAATAGAACTCCTAAATAATTAATTGGAAAATTTAATTGTACTTTATCTATTGCTAGCTCTAGATTATCATTTTTTAATAAATTTGTAAGTGTGGCATAACATTCTAGCAATGTGTTTTTATCTTTGTGTGCTAACAATACATCATCCATATAGTGAAATATTTGTAGTTCAGGATTTCTAAGTGGCTGGATTGCTTTGTTAACATAAATTTGACACATAGTTGGGCTGTTAGCCATCCCTTGAGGGAGTACTTTCCATTCATATCTCTGATCAGGACCTTCATGATTCAGTGCAGGGATAGTAAATGCAAAACGTGGACTATCCTCAGGATGAATTGGAATTGAAAAAAAAAACAATCTTTAATATCTATAGCTAAAACGTACCAGGTTTTTGGCAAAGCAGACAATTGAGGAATCCCCGATTGAGCAGGTCCCATAATAACCATTTCATTATTAATGGCTCTTAAATCTTGCAATAATCTCCATTTACCAGATTTCTTTTTAATGATAAAAATGGTAGTATTATAGGGAGATATGGAAGGTTGTATATGTCCCTCCGCTAATTGTTGTTTGACCAGGTCATGGGCTGCTTGTATCTTTTCTTCAGTCAGGGGCCACTGAGAAACCCATACTGGTCTAACTGATTTCCAAGTAATTTCTATATGTCTATTTATTCCTTGATCTATTTGAATTGGTGCTGCTATACCTTGTTCTCCTAGTCTTTTTTCTTTCCTGAAACCTTGTCTAGCCCTAATAGTGGGCGCATTTGGATTGATGTTATTTGTTAATATCAAACCTAATTGATCTAGGACATCTCGTCCCCATAAATTTATAGGAAGATGATCCAATACATATGGCTGTATAGTTCCTTCACATCCTTCAGGATCCTTCCAATCTAATACCATTGCACTTCTATGGGGATTAGTTGCCACTCCTAGGCCTTGAAGCGTTTGAGTGGCTTGTTGTAACAGCCAATGTTTTGGCCATTCTTGACGAGATATGATGCTAAGATCTGCACCTGTATCCATTAGCCCATTAAATTCATGTCCTTGAATATTTAGTTTTAGCATGGGGCGAGAATCTAAATTCAAAGACAGCATAGCCCAATCTACACCTGTGGAGCCTAATCCCCTGGAACCTCTTTCTATATTACTCCTGGAAAATTTATCATGTAGGCTGGGTATTATTAATAACTGTGCTATTCTATCTCCTGGTGAAATTACTGATATACCCTTTGGAGAACTAGCTATAAATTTTATTTCACCTTCATAATTGGGATCAATTACCCCGGGACTTATCATAAGTCCTTTTAGCGTAGAAGAACTGCATCCTAACAATAAGCCTACTGTTCCTTGGGGAAGAGGTCCTTTTACTCCTGTGGGAATGATTTGAACTCCCATCTCTGGAGTTAGTACTGCTCTGGCGGAGGCACAGATGTCCAACCCTGCGCTCCCTCTGGTTCGTCTGATGAGAGATCTGATGGATAATGTGTCCTGGGCACTACCCTGATGGTGTTGCTGGGTTCCTCCATGTTTCTGGGTTCCTCCAGTGCCCCGTACATTTGTGGTCGTGGGCCCCGGAGCATTGGGCCCCCATGTCTGTTTTTTGGCAATGGAGCCCGATGCCTTTCTCCACGATATCGTGGATAAACACCTGGTCCTTGTCCATTTTTTGATAACAGAGTACCCTCTATGGTGGTTTGAGAACAGCATTCATTAGCCCAATGTCTCCCTCTACGGCATTGTGGGCAAATACCCGGTATTCTATTCCTTTGATACCTAGCTTTGTTAAACCCTCCTCCTATGGGGCAACTCCTTTTAAAATGTCCTGTTTGTTCACAATTGTAGCATGTTTTTGGCCTGGCATCTAAAGCCTGTTGTACTGCTGCCAAGACTTGTCCTTGTTCATTAATGTCTCTACATAATTTAATATATGTGTTTAAATCTTCATGTCTCCATGGTCTAATGACCTCTCTGCAGCAACGATTTGCTTGGTCATAAGCCAGTTGTTTTATAAATGGCATTGCTTGTTCTGTATCCTCAAAAATTCTGGAAGCTGCTTGAATAAGCCTATCTACAAATTCAGCATAAGTTTCATTAGTTCCTTGTATTACCTTAGATAATTGACCTTGTAAATCTCCACGCCCCTGTAAAGTTTTCCATGCCTTAACCGCATCTACAGCAATTTGTGCATATACGCCAGGATCATATTCAATTTATTGCCATTGACCCTCATAAGGTCCTTTTCCTAACAACATATCTAGATTTCTTTGAGGGTAACCAGCTGCTGCATTTCGCCTAGCTGTCTCCCTGCAAAATTCCTCATTGGCAACCTTCCATAACAAATATTGTCCTCCATTTAGCACAGATTTACACATACTAGCCCAATCTTCTGGCGTTATGTCCAAGTTGGTAATGGATTCGACCATGCTTACAGTGAAGGGTGCTTGAGGACCATAGGTCATAACAGCCTCCTTTAACTGCTTCACTGTTTTGAAATCTAAAGCATGGTGAATTCGCTGCCCTCCTGCCTGCTCAAGTACAGGGCATGCTAATCTTTGAGATCCTGTCTCAGGATCCCATCTATCAACTATGGGGGTTGAGGGCCACTCAGCTATCTCCATAGGTGGAGCTGTTGGTTGAATTATGCCCTCTGATGATAGAATGGTATTAGTAGCAGCCTCCTGTTGTAGCTTTTTCCCTAATAGCTGTTTCTCTTCTAAGCTTTCTTCCTTTAAATTTTCTTCCTCTGTCTGACTAGCTTGAGAGACCTTCTCTTTTGCTTGATCTAAAATGTCTTTCTCCATGGTCTGAACCTCTAACAATTTACTTAACACTCTTTCAGTTTGTTTTTTACTAATTTCTAATCTGTTATAAAGATAATGCAACCCAATAAGATAACACAAAACAAAACCAAAACAGAATGAAACAAAAACGGAACAAAAAATTGTTGTATCAATTTTCCTATTTTCTTGACATGTGCATTTGTGGTCTATTTCTATCTCTTCCTCAGGGGCGAACAACTTCAAACCTTGAGCCAACCATTTTTCCCAGTCTGCCTGAGAAAATTCTAAGGATAGGCAGCTTGAAACAAACACAAAACAAATCAAAACAAGAACACATTGTTTTTTAAAATGGTCACCCATTCTCTCGCCTTCCCTTAGGGGCTAGCAATTTCACTTACCCCAAAGCTTCAGAAGTTCCCTGCACGGGCCGCCAATTGCCGCAGTCTGTCTGGGCACAAATCACGAGCCACTGAAGCAGGAACAAACTTTATTTTTGAACTGCAAGAAAAAACCTCACACACACTCCTGGGGAAATCTCCCGAATGCCACGCAGCTCGTCCAGGAACCCCCAGCCAGAAATATCTCTCCCAGAAATCCCTCCTCCTACACTTCCCCAACCAATGGGAACTCTCGGGGAATCCCCGGAAATCCCCCGCGAGAACTCAAAAGTAGCGGCAGAGGCAGATAGTAATGCCTCGCCTGTCAATCAATACGGTTGGCAAAATGCCAGGGGCCATACAGACTCCGCCATGGCTCTCAGCACCCCAACACTACCACAAGTCGCTGCACCAACACTAGTTCACAATGCATACAAGTGAGTTCACAATGCATACAAGTGATACATAATCCACGCAAGTTCTGCAAACAGTTCTGTGATAGCTATTGCAGAAGCTGTAGATTGGTTTTATCTTTGTCTTCACTGGCACTGGGATGAAGATAGGAATTCTGGCAATAATGGCTAAAGAAAAAATTTGTAACATTCCAGAAGGCACTAAAAGAAAACAATTTTCTGAACAATTTACATTATCTTGAACAGAATTATTAAATATAATGAAAAGGAAAGGTGAAAGTGAACAGATCTGTTAACCTCCTTTTTTGTTCACATATTAAAACAATCCTCAACAGCTGTTTACCCAATTTAAATTAAAACATTTAAATCACATGAATAAATAAAAAAATATTTGGATCCATTTTTTCATGAGCGCTCATCATATATGATATATGGACATACATACATACAAACATACAACACAAAACACAAGTGTGCACACATAATATAATACATACAACACATAACATAATAGTAAAGGCCTTATAACTTTTTACAGGTGAAATCTCCATTGCAATGTTTAAAAACTCTATAGTCAAAAAATAGAACTGATCAGCAAAACATTAACCTAGGTCTGTATGAGCTCAAAAAACAAAATATAACTTCATGATGTGGGAAAGGGCAATAATAAAATAGATATTGAAAAAAGCATCCTGGTTCTGTCACAGATGTAAGGATAGCCAAACTGGAGTTTTGGATATCAGCTGTTATGGATTTGAGCCAAATCATCTTCTTTTTGGTCTGTAGAAATCGCTTTAGTTAATCTCTCTGGAATCCAAATCAGCTGCTGTTCTCCCTGTGGAAACACACAAACTGACCCCCGACTCCAGACAATCACTGGGTCAGGATCTTAGTTAATCTCTCTGGAATCCAAATCAGCTGCTGTTCTCCCTGTGGAAACACACAAACAGACCCCCGACTCCAGATAATTACTGGGTCAGGACCTTTCCATTGTCCTGTTAGAATATCCTTCCAAAGTTCCTTGGGCTTGTGTACATTTTTTGGACACATGCCTTTCCACAGCACTAAGCCCTGATGAATCCAAATTTAAAAAGTTTAGAGTAAAAAGGGTTATTTTAAGTTTATCTTTGGGGAATATATACCCCTTTCCAATTCCCTCTTTTTGCTTTAATAAGTACATTTTAATAGTTTGATGAGCTCTTTCAACTATGCCTTGTCCCTGTGGATTGTATGGAATTCCTGTTATGTGAGTAATGCCAAATGATGAGCAAAATTGTTTAAAAGAGGTAGAAGTATAACCAGGACCATTGTCTGTTTTTAACTGTTTTGGAACGCCCACAGTGGCAAAATTTTGTAAGCAATGAGCTATAATATCTTTAGTTTTTTCTCCAGCATGAAGGGAGCCCATCAAAAATCCAGAAGTATCAACTGTAACATGCAAATATTTTAATTTTCCAAATTCTGGCAAGTGTGTGACATCCATCTGCCAAATATGGTTAGGTATGAGTCCTCTCGGATTGACTCCAAGATTAACTTGTGGTAAAAAGGTCACACAATTTTGATATTGTTTTATTATTTGTCTAGGTTGTTTCTTAGTTATTTTAAAATGCTTTTGTAAAGTATTGGCATTGACATGGAACTTTTTATGAAAATTTGTAGCTTCTTCTAGTGTAGAGAAAATATGTATGTCATGTGTAGTTTTATCTGCTAAATCATTGCCCAAACTAAGGGCTTCAGGCAATCCTGTATGTGCCCTGATATGTCCTATAAAGAATAGATCTTTTCTGTCCCAGATTAGACTCTGTATAGTGGAAAGCAAAGAGAAAACAGTAGAGGAAGGGGAAATCCTACCAGCATCTTTAAGGGATTCTATAGCATTAACTATATGCTGACTATCAGAAAATAAATTAAAAGCATCACAAAAGCTTGAAATACTGCATTAAGCTCTACCTTTTGGGCTGATTGTTTGGGTACTAAAAATGTAAAAGTTTGATCAGGGGTAACTATTTCTGCTGTACCATTATTTGACCCATCAGTGAATATATTTGGATCACTCATGATAGGTGTTTTTCTTGTCATTTTTGGAAAAATTACAGGATGCGATGACCAAAAAGACAATAAAGGATTAGATGGTAAGTGGTTATCAAATGAAACATTAGATTTGCACATGATTATTGCCCAAGTATTTAACTCATTAGCTAACTCATCATTTTGATCCATGGTATATGGAGTAATAATTTTATTGGAAGAAATTCCAAACACTCCCTTTGCTGCTTTTATTCCTTTGAGTATTAATTGTCCTACAGCCTCAGTATACCTAGTAAGAATAGTGTTAGGAGAATAAGATAAATGTATCCATAATAATGGACCTTCTTGCCAAAATACTCCTGTAGGAATATTTTTGGTTGGTAGTACAATAAATAATAAAGGCAAACTTATATCAATTCTATCCAAATGCATATTTTCCATATATGTTTCAATGATTTTTAATGCCTTTCTTGCTTCAGGCATAAACATTCGGGGTGAATTTGGATCTGATGGACCTTTTAGGATATCAAATAAAGGTCCCAACTCTCCTGTTGGTATACCTAGATAAGGCCTTATCCAATTTATGTCTCCTAATAACTTTTGAAAGTCATTAAGTGATTGGAGTTGATCTACTCGTATTTGAATTTTTGGTGGACAGACTATGATTGAGGATAATAGAACTCCTAAATAATTAATTGGAAAATTTAATTGTACTTTATCTATTGCTAGCTCTAGATTATCATTTTTAATAAGTTTGTAAGTGTGGCATAACAGTCTAGCAATGTGTTTTTAGCTTTGTGTGCTAATAATACATCATCCATATAGTGAAATATTTGTAGTTCAGGATTTTGATTTCTAAGTGGCTGGATTGCTTTGTTAACATAAATTTGACACATAGTTGGGCTGTTAGCCATCCCTTGAGGGAGTACTTTCCATTCATATCTCTGATCAGGACCTTCATGATTCAGTGCAGGGATAGTAAATGCAAAACGTGGGCTATCCTCAGGATGAATTGGAATTGAAAAAGAAAAACAATCTTTAATATCTATAGCTAAAGCATACCAGGTTTTTGGCAAAGCAGACAATTGAGGAATCCCCGATTGAGCAGGTCCCATAATAACCATCTCATTTTTAATGGCTCTTAAATCTTGCAATAATCTCCATTTACCAGATTTCTTTTTGATTTCAAAAATGGGAGTATTATGGGGAGATACAGAAGGTTTTATATGTCCTTCCGCTAATTATTGTTTGACCAGGTCATGGGCTCCTTGTATCTTTTCTTTAGTCAGGGGCCACTGAGGAACCCATACTGGTCTTTCTGATTTCCAAGTAATTTTTATTGTCTCAGTGACCCCTTCTGAAAATCCAATCCATGTCTGTCTGTTCCTTGATCTATTTGTATTGGTGCTGCTATACATTGTTTTTGTTTTTCTAATCTTTTTGCTTTCCTAAAACCTTGTCTAGCCATAACAGTGGGCGCATCTGGATTGATGTTATTTGTTAATGTTAGTCCTAATTGATCTAGGACATCTCGTCCCCATAAATTTACGGAAAGATGATCCAATACATATGGCTATATAATTCCTTCACATCCTTCAGGATCCCTCCAATCTAATACCATTGCACTTCCATGGGGATTAGTCGCCACTCCTAGGCCTCGAAGCGTTTGAGTGGCTTGTTGTAACAGCCAATGTTTTGGCCATTCTTGAGGAGAGATGATGCTAAGGTCTGCACCTGTATACAGTAACCCATTAAATTCATGTCCTTGAATATTTAGTTTTAGCATGGGGTGAGAATCTAAATTTAAAGAAAGCATAGCCCAATCTACACCTGTGGAGCCTAATCCCCTGGAACCTCTTTCTACAGTACGACTAGAAAATTTATCATGTAGGCTGGGTATTATTAGTAACTGTGCTATTCTATCTCCTGGTGAAATTACTGATATACCCTTTGGAGAACTGGCTATAATTTTTATTTCATCTTTATAATCGGGATCAATTACCCTAGAACTTTTCATAAGTCCTTTTAGAGTAGAAGAACTGCGTCCCAATAATAAGCCTACTGTTCCTTGGGGAAGAGGTCCTTTTACCCCTGTGGGAATGATTTGAACTCCCATCTCTGGAGTTAGTACTGCTATGGCGGAGGCGCAGATGTCCAATCCTGCGCTTCCTCTGGTTTGTCTAGTGAGGGATCTAATGGACAATGTGTCCTAGGCACTACCCTGATGGGGTTGCTGGGTTCCTCCAGTGCCCCATATATTTGTGGTCTTGGGCCCCGGAGCATTGGGCCCCCTTGTCCATTTTTTGGCAATGGAGTCCAATGCCTTTCTCCACGATATTGTGGATAGACACCTGGTCGTTGTTCATTTTTTGATAATGGAATACCCTCTATGGTGGTTTAAGAACGGCATTCATTAGCCCAATGTCTCCCTCTATGGCATCGTGGGCAAATACCCGGTATTCTACTCCTTTGATACCTAGTTTTGTTGAACCCTCCTCCTATGGGGTAATTCCTTTTAAAAATGTCCTGTTTGTTCACAATTGTAGCATGTTTTTGGCCTGGCATCTAAAATCTGTTTTACTGCAGCTGCCAAGACTTGCCTTTGTTCATTAATGTCTCTATATAATTTAATATTTGTGTTTAAATCTTCATGTTTTCATGGTCTAATGACTTCTCTCCACCAACGATTCACTTGCTCATAAGCCAGTTATTTTATTAATGGCATTACTTGTTCTGTATTCCCAAAAACTCTGGTAGCTGTTTGAATAAGCCTATCTACAAATTCAGCGTAAGGTTCATTAGCTCCTTGTATTATCTTAGATAATTGATCTTGTAAACCTCCATGTCCTTGTAAAGTCTTCCATTCCCTAACCACATCTGCAGCAATTTGTGCATATACGGCAGGATCATATGCAATTTTATTGCTGCTGATCCTCATAAGGTCCCTTTCCTAACAACATATCTAGATTTCTCTGAGGGTAACCGGCTGCTGCATTTCGCCTAGCCATCTCCTTGCAAAATTCCTCATTGGTAACCTTCCACAACAGGTATTGTCCTCCATTTAGCACAGCTTTACACATACCAGCCCAATCTGCTGGCGTCATGTTCAAGTTGGTAATGGATTCAACCAAGCTTACACTGAAGGGTGCTTGAGGACCATAGGTTGTTACAGCCTCTTTTAGCTGCTTCACTGTTTTGAAATCTAAAGCATGGTGAATTCGTTGCCCTCCTGCCTGCTCAAATACAGGGCATGTTAATATTTGAGATCCTGTCTCAGGATCCCATCTATCAACTACGGGGGTTGGGGGCCTCCCAGCATATGGAGGTGGTGCTGTTGGTTGGACACTTACACCCTCTGGTGATAGAAAGGTGTTAGTAGCGATCTCCTGTTGTAACTTTCCCCTGATGGCTTTTTCTGCTCTACACTTTCTTCCTCTGTCTGACTAGCTCCGAGAGACCTTCTCTTTTACTTGAATTTTTTCTCTGACTAGCTCGAGAGACCTTCTCTTTTACTTGAATCTTTTCCTCTGTCTGACTAGCTCAAGAGACCTTCTCTTTTACTTGAATCAATATGTCTTCTCCTTCCTCTACCATTGTCTGAACTGAAGGCTTTGGACTAAGCAAACAAGATATGAACATCCACAACGGCAATGTGCCAACTGGCAGAGTCCCTGGGCTTTTCTTTTCTATTCTTTTTAAATCTTCAGCATGATGGTTCCATTGTGATATTCTTAACAACTCCTTCTTAAAAAGCCATGGGCTACATTTTTGTATTATATCAATGTATGCTCTGACTGTTCTTGATTTTACTGAGATTCCTCCTTCCTCTAACAATTTACTTAACACTCTTTCAGTTTGTCTTTTACTAATTTCTGATCCCATATTTCTATTATAACTATAATACAACCCAACAAGATGACGCTGTTATAGTTAAAGCTTTGTCCCAGGGTTTCATAAACTGACTTCCAGACCACTCACATACAATCGAATCAAGCCTTTATTGAAGCACACCGGTGGCAGCTGACCAGAACATAAAGCTGTTCACCTGATCAGCCCCAAACAATTGCAAGGGCACTCCTTATAAGCCTGAAAACCACAAAAGGGATGTTCAGGGGGTCTAGCCAATGCAAGCAAGCCAGGTTACAGAAGTGGGACAATGCAGTCAAGCAGAGGGAAGCCTAACCAATCACAGTTAGCCCAGTCACCCCAGTTACAGAAACAGAGCCCCGTTACCCTAGTTACAGAAACAA
Source organism: Callospermophilus lateralis (assembly GCF_048772815.1). Classification (NCBI taxonomy): domain Eukaryota; kingdom Metazoa; phylum Chordata; class Mammalia; order Rodentia; family Sciuridae; genus Callospermophilus; species Callospermophilus lateralis. The sequence continues at coordinate 224,971,995 of NC_135305.1, read as the reverse complement.
TACCCCATTAGGTAGTTCCGTGTTCTTAAAGGTTTCTATAGCAAAAGAAAAAGAACATCTTGCTCCAGTCATGACTCTTCTACTTGGCATGGTTGTTTTACAGGATGAAGTCATAAAACAAAATGGAGTCACATTTGCTCCTACTATCACACACCAACAAAACTGAAACAGAATGAAACAAAAGTGGAACAACAAAAAATCATTATAATAGCCTTTCTATCCTCCTTAAATGACCACCCGTCCTTTCTCCCTATCTGTTCCTCAGATGCAAATAGTTTTTCCTCAGATGTGAGTGGTTTTTCTTCCTGTTTATACATCTCCAGGGACAGGCATCTTAAAACAAAAGTGAAACAAAACAAAAGAAGAATCTTAAAATGGCTACCCATCCTCTCGCCCTGCCCTCAGGGGCAAGCAGTTTACCTTATCACTTACCCTCAGTGGTTCCCTGTACGGGCCACCAAATGCCACAGTCTGGCTGGGCACAATTCAGGAGCCACTTATCAAGCAGAAAGAAACTTTATTTTTAGAACACACACGCCACATCACCCAAGCTCTTCAGGAATTCCCTCAGAGCCCAACTGCCACCACCAGCTTCCCATAAGCCTCTCAACCCCCTTACTCCTCCTGCTCTTGAGGCTGATTGGCTGGGTCGCATGGGCGGAGCCAAAAAAAGTCCCCCAATGAGCAGCTCCGTGGTCTGAAAGGGCAAGGAAACAGCCCAATAAGCATCACCGCAGAGAAGTTTACTGGGGCCGCTGTGAGCCAATCATCAGCTGGCAGCTGGAAGTTTGCTGGGGCCCCTTCAGCTGTGGCTCTCAACAAAATATTAAAAAAAAATAAATAAATGCCATAGAGCACCTAATATATTAGTTTAACAGGCCAAAGCATGAATATTATATTATTATTAACTGGGCAGCTATTATATTCATTGTAGAGACTGTAGTATGGACATCATAGTATTATTAAAGAACACAAGGCAGCTATTACATTAATTTTACATGCTATAGTATGGATAGTATATGAACATGAAATGCCATAGGAAAGCTGTTCTTTTAATTTTAGATGCTGTAGAATAGATATTATATTAGTAATAAAGGATACAGAGAAGCTATTATACTAGTTTTAGAGGACACAGTCATTATATCATATTAATATTAAAGGCCATAGGGCAACAATTATATTGGCCTTAATGAATAGTATGGATATCAGATTAGTAATAAAGGTCTCAGTATGGCTGTGATATCAGTTTTCAATGCTATAGTCTGGATGTCATTATAACATTAAAGGCCACAGAACAGCTATTATATCACTTTTTCATGCTGTAATATGGATATCATATCAGTAATAAAGGTCACAGGGCAGCTCTTACATTAGAGTCACAGTATGGATATTATACTAATATTTTAGCCCAGTGGGCAACTATTATATATTAAAGGTCATAATATGGATATTATATTAATATATAAAGCCACAGATCAGCTATTAGTATTGGAGGCCAGAGTATAAATTTTGTATTAATAGCAGAGGCCAGAAGGAAACCACTTTATTAGTTTTAGATGCAATAATAACATTAGTATTAAAAACCACAGTGATGCAATCACCAGGTATCTCCACCAAAGAGATCCTCACCATAATTTTAATATATAAGCTACTCCAGGGGTGCCCACCATAGTTAAGCTTCTTGTCAGCAAGATTTTACAGTGTCAACAGGATTTCATGGGATTTCTGCAGAGAGCTCAACATGGTTTAAAACTTTTTTCTTGTAAATGACAGGTTGACAATCAAAGGGTGTGAAAGACTGACTCAAGAGATCTTATTGTACAAAAGATACTATTTCTGTTTTCCTTGATAAAAAAAACTTGTAAAACCTCTATCTAGTCTAAGAATATGGGACAAAGTGTATCTGCCACATAACCACTCACTGTTATGTAACCTCCCACCCAATGGGTATAAATTTCAAAGAATTTCCAGATCCAGGGTCCAGAGATTTGGGGGCTTTAGCACCTCTGAACTACTGCAGCTTAAATACACCTGCTTCCTAAAAATTGCCTAGCCTCATCTGTCCTACATCAAGTTATTATATTATATTAGTTATTATATTAGTTTAAAATGTTTTGTCATGGATTTCACTTTAATATTAAAAGCCACAGGGCAACTATTACATTACTTTTATATGCTATAGTGTGGGTTTTGTATTAATATTAAAGGTCATGGGGCAACTATTATATCAATTTTAGATGCTATATTATGGATATCATATTAGAATTAAAGGCCACAGGGCATTTACTGTATTAATTTCAGATTCTCAGCTGAAAGAAATTAGATAGGAAAAGTGTCTTATTCATAATGGCCTCAAAAAAGAATAAAATACTTGGGAATCAATCTAACAAAAGAGGTGAAAGACCTCTGTAAAAAATACTACAGAACACTGAAGAAATATATTGAAGAAGATCTTAGAAGATAGAAAGACCACCCATGTTCTTGGCTAGGCAGAATTAATATTGTCAAATGTCCATACTACCAAAAAGCACTATACAGATTTAATGCAATTCCTATTAAAATTCCAATAATATTATTCATAGATATAGAAAAAGAACAGTCATAAAATTCACTTGGAAAAATAAGAAGCCCAGAATAAATAAAGGAATCCTTACTAAGAAAAGTGAAACAGAAGCATCACAGTACTGGACATTAAATTATAATCCAGAGCTATAGCAACAAAAACAGCATGGTATTGGCACCAAACCAGACATGTAGACCAATGGTACAGTACAGAAGACACAGAGACAAACTTAGAAAAAGGCACCATAAACATACATTGGAGAAAAGATAGACTCTTCAACAAATGTTGCTGGAAAAGCAGAATGAAATTTAACCCATCTCTCACCCTGCACAAAACTCAACTGAAAATGGATCAAGGACCTAGGCATTAGACCAGAGACCCTGCATCTACTAGAAGAAAATGTAGGCCCAACTTTTCATCATGTCAGCCTAGGAACTGACTTTCTCAACAAGTGTAAGAAGTAAAATCAAGAGTCAACAAACGGGTTGGTATCAAACTAAAAGCTTCTTCACAGCAAAGAAAATAATCAAGAACATGAACAGAGAGCCTACAGAATGGGAGAAAATCTTTGCTACCTGTACCTCAGATACAGCATTAATCTCCAGGATATATAAATAACTCAAGAAAGTTAACACCAAAATAACCAAATAACCCAATCAATAAGTAGGTAAAGGAACTGAACAGACACTTCCCAGAAGAAGAAATACAAATGGTCAAAAATATATGAAAAATGTTCAATATTTCCAGAAATTAGAGAAATGCAAATTAAAACTACATTGAGATTCCATCCCACTCCAGTCTGAAGGGCAATTACAAATAAGTAATAATAAATGTTGGCAAGCATGTGGGGGAAAGGTTCACTCATATATTGCTGATGGAACTACAAATTGGTGCAAACCTTCTGGAAAGCAGCATGGAAATTCCTCAGAAAACTTTAAATGGAACCACCATTTTACCCAGTTATGCCATTCCAAGGTATATGTCCAAAGGGCTTAAAATAAGGACACTATGGGCTGGGGATGTGGCTCAAGCTGTAGCGCGCTCGCCTGGCATGTGTGCGGACCGTGTTCGATCCTCAGCACCACATACAAACAAAGACTTTGTGTCCACTGAAAACTAAAAAATAAATAAATAAATAAATATTTTTTAAAATTCTCTCTCTCTCTCTCTCTCTCTCTCTCTCTCTCTCTCTCTCTATTAAAAAAAAATCAGGACACTATAATGATGCAGCTACATCAATATTTATAGCATCTCCATTCACAATATCTAAGCTATGAAACCAAACTAGGTGACCTTCAACAGATAAATGGATAAAAATAAATGTGGTATAAAAACACAATAGAATATTACTCAGCCAAAAGAAGAATGAGTTTATGACTTTTGCCGGTAATGGATGTATCTGGAGACTATCATGCTAAGTGAAATAAGCCAATACCCCCCCCAAAAAAAAGGCCAAATGTTCTCTCTGATGTATGGATGCCAACACACAATAAGCAGGGGAGGGAAAAATAGAAGTTTATTGGATTAGACAAAAGGGAATGAAGGGAAGAGAGGTGGAATGGGAATAGGAAAAACAGTAGAATGAATCAGATAAAGCTTTCCTATGTTCATATATGAATACACCACCAATGAAACTACACATCATGTACAACCATAGAATGGGATCCTAATTAGAATAATTATATTTATAATTGTATTTATTAGAATAATTATATTTATAATTATATTTATTAGAATAATTATATTTATATTTATATAAATAATTATATTTCATGTGTGTATATGTCAAAATATGCTCTATTTCATATATATCTAAAAAGAACAAATAAAAAATTTTAGATTCTATCATATGGATATCTTATTAGTAATAGAGACCATAAGGGGAATATTATTTTACTTTTAGATGCTATAATTTGGATATCATAATAGAATTAAAAGATCATAGGAATGCTGTTATTCCAGTTTTGAAGGCCACAGTATTTATATTATATTAATATCACAGACAACTATATTAGTTTTCATTGCCATAATATAGATATCATATTAAAAGCCACATGGCAGCTATTGTATCAGTTTGGGATGCTGTAGTATGGATTTCACATTAGTATTAAAGACCACAGGGCAACTATTATGTCACTTTAGTTCCAATAATATGGATATCATACAAGTAGTGAAAGCCACAGGATACCTATTCTTATAATTTTAGATGCTGTATCATTGCTATCACATTAGAATTAAAAGACCACAAGGAAGCTGTTATTTCATTTTTAGAAGCCACATTATAGATATTATAGTATTATTAAATCCAAAGGGAAATTATTATATTAGTTTTAGTTTCTATAATATTGATATCACAGTAGTATTAAAGACCACAATACAAGTATTTTTTTAATGTTTAGGTTTTTTTTAGTTGTACACAATACCTTTTTATTTTGTTTATTTATTTTTATGTGGTGTTGAGGATCAAACCCAGGGCCTTGCGCATGCTAGGCAAGCGCTCTACCACTGAGCCACAACCCCAGCCCACAATACAAGTATTATATTAGTTTTAGATGCTCTAGTATTGATATCATATTAGAATTTAGGATCACAGACTTCTTTTATATTAGCATTAAATGCTACAGTATAATATATTAATATTAAAGATCACAGAGATGGTATTATATTAGTTTTAGATAATACAGTATGTGTCTTGGTTGAGATAGGTGCTGTCCCCTAAAGCTCATGTGTGAAACAATGTAAGAGAGTATACAGGTAAAATGAGTATTATTATAAGAGGCTTAATCTAACCAGTGCATTAATTCCCAGATAGGGATTAACTTGGCAACTGTGGACAGAGGGGTGTGGGTAAAGGAGATGGGTCCATGTGGGGTATCCCTTTGGGGTTTATATTTTGTCCTGGTGATGAGAGCTCTCTGCTTCCTTATGTTTTGAGCCACTTCCATTACTACATTCTTCTGCCATGATATTCAGCCTCACCCTCACCTTGAGCCCCAAGAAATGGAGCTGGCTATCTATGGACTAAGACCCCTGAAACTGTAAGCCCCAAAATAAATTTTCCTCCTTTAAAACTGTTCTTCTCAGGTGTTTTAGTCACAGCAGCAAAAAAAAAAAAAAAAAAAAAAAAAAGCTGACTGAATACATTATGGATATCACATTAGTATAAAATGCCACAAAGCAACTTTTATATCAGTTATAGATGCAATAGGATTGATATCATATTAGTATTAAAGGACATAGGGTGCCTAGTAAATTAATTTTAGATGCTATACTAAAGATATAATCTTAGAATCTAATGGTTATGAATCCAACCCCCTCTACCACCCCAAATTCCCCTTTAACTTCTGGAGTGTCTCTGTTGGCTGCTGTAGCTTCTGGGTACCTAGGCAACTTAGCATGGTGAAACAACTTTCTAGGCCCCCTTGTACAAGAATTTTTACTTCTATAACTGTTTTAGTGAGCTTTTTCACTGTTGTGACTAAAAGGACCTGACCAGAAAACTGTAGAAGAGGAAAAGATTATTTAGGGGCTCAAAGTTTCAGAGATCTCCATTCCTCAGGGCTCAAGAGAGGCTGAACTCATACAGCAGAAGAATATGGCAGAGGAAAGCAGCTCACGTGATGATCAGAAAGCAGAGAGAGAGAATCCACTCACCAGATACAAAATATTTACCCCAAGGCCATGCCCCTAATGCTCACCTCCTCCAACCACACCCTACCAGTCTTCAGTTACCAGTCAATTAATCCCTACAGAGGATTAATTAATCAATTGAGTTAAAGCTGTCACAATCCACAATTCTCCTCTGAACCTTCTTTCATTGTCTCACATGAGCTTTTAAGGGACACCTCACTTCCAAATCTTAACACTGAGCGTCCTCTGGCCAGATAAAAATATACACCAAAGCCACACCCCAATTCCCTCCTCCAGCTACATCCTACCACTTTAGTTAATTCCATCAGGGATTAATTCACTGATTAGGCCAAGACTGTTACCCAATCATTTTCCTCCAAGCTCTCTTGAATTGTCTCACATATGAGCTTTTGGGGGATACCACATCCAAATCATAACAGATACTATACTATGAATATTATGTTAATATTAAAGACCACAGGGTACTTATTATAATTGATTTAGAGGTCACAGTATGGATATAATCTTGATATTTAATGCAAGCTCAGTAATTATATTAGTATTAGAGTCCACAGTATGAATATTACATTAATATTAAAGATCACATAAAAACTATTATATTAGTTTTATATGCTATATAGTATATTACATTAGTGTTAAGGCCATAGCAAAGCTATTATATTAGATGAAGATATTATATTATAGATCTTATATTAATAATAAAGGCCACAAGGCAGATATTACATTGCTTTTAGATGCCACACTATGAATATTACATAAGTACTAAAGGCTACAGGGCAGATATTATATTAGTTTCAGATGGCATGCTATGGACATAATATTAGTATGAAAGGTGACAGCTTTTATATTAGATTAAATGGTATTTTATAAAATGTATACTGTAGTATAATATTAGAATATAAGTGTTATATTAGTATTAAAGCCAAAGTTCAGCCATTATAATACCTTAAGATGTTATAATATCAATATTACATTAATTCAGAGGACACAGGGCAGCTACTGTTAGTTTTAGATGCTATAAAATGGATGTAATACTAGTATGAAAGACCACAGTTCAGCTATTATATCAGTGTTGGATGCTATAGTATAGAAATTATATTAATATTAAAGGCCACAGGGCAGCTACTATATCATTTTAGATGCTATTGTATGTATATTATAATAGTTTTTAAAAGATACCATATTATGAATGTCATATATGTATGAAAGGCTACAGAGCAGCTAATGTATTAGTATACAATGCTATAGTATTTATATAACATTAATTTTAAAGGTGACTGGGCAGCTATGTGTTGATTTTACATGCTATACTAAAATATGGTATTATGATTAAAGGCCATAGCACACCTCTTTTATTAGTATTAGGTAAGAAAACATGGATATTATATTAGTATTAAACTCCACAAGCCACCTACAGTATTAGCTTTAGATGCTATACCATGTATATAAGATTAGTATTTAATGCCACAGACAGCTATTATATTCACTTAACATGCCAAAGTATTAATATTACATCGATGTTAAATGCCATAGAGAAGCTATAATATTAGCTTTAGACCAACAGTATGGGTGTCATATTAGTGCTAAAGGCTTCAGTTCAGATATTATATTAGTATTAGATGCTATAATATGGATATCATATTAGTAAGAAAGGCCAAAGGACACATGTTATTTTACTTTAAGATGCTTTAGTATGCATATTGTGTTAATATTAAAGACCAGAGGATACTAACATATTAGATTTAGATGCTACAGGATGGATATTACAGTAATATTAAAGCCACAGAGAATGTATTATATTAGTTTACAATGCTATAATATGGACATAACATTAATATTAAAGGTCACAGTGTAGTTATTATATTTGCTTGTAATGCTAATATAATACAAAAGATACAAAAGTTTACAGGGTTGGTATTATGTTAGGTTGTATGCTAGAGCATGGATATAATATCAACATTAAAGGCCGCATGGCAACTTTTATGTCACTTTTAGATGCTCAAGAATGGAGATCATTTTAGTATTAAAGGCAATAAGGCAGTTATTATATCAATTTTATATACTATATTATGAATATCATATTAGTATAATGAGCACAAAGCAGATATTAATTTAAGATGCTCTATTTTGGATTTTATATTAATATTGATGGCCACAGAACACCTATTTATCAGTTTTGATGCCATAGAATCAATATTATATTAATATTAAAGCTCACAGAGCAGCTATTATATCAGATTTAGATGGTCTAATAAGGATATCATAACAGTATTAAAGGCCAAAGGGTAACCATTACATTAGATTTTTTTTTTTTTGTACTGAGGATTAAACTCAGGGGCACCTGATCACTGAGCCACATCCCAGCCCTATTTCATATTTTAGAGACAGGGCTGCTTAGTGCCTCGCTTTTGCTGAGGCTGGCTTTGAACTCACGATTCTCCTGTCTCAGCCTCCAGAGCTGCTGGGATTACAAGCATGCGCCACCATGCCCAGCCATTATATCAGTTTTAAAACAATTTTTTAAATATTTTTTTTTTAGTGTAGATGGACACAATACCTTTATTGTGTTTATTTATTTCTATGTGGTGCTGAGGATCGAACCCAGTGCCTCGCACATGTGAGGCAAGCGCTCCACTGCAGAAACTCAACTCCAGCCCCAGTTTAAAAGCAATTTTATGCACATTCATATTAAAGGACACAGGGCACTTAGCTATTTAATTTTAAATGTCACACTATGAATATTACATTAGTATTAAAGGCCATGGTGCAGTTACTGTATTAATTTTTGATGCCATATTACAGACATCTCATTAGAATGAGATGTAACATGGAAGCAATTATACTAATTCTGAAGGCTACACTATGGATATTATATTAATGTTAAAGCCCACAGGAAAAGTATCATATTAGTTTTTCAGGCTGCAGTATGGATAATATTTTAATAATAAAGAAAACAGGACAATTATATTAATTTTAGTTACCATAGTATCTTTGTCATATTAATATTAAAGGCCACAGGACAGCTATAATATAAGTATTAGATATAATATATGCTATGCTAAAGATGTTATATTGATTTTAAAAGCCACAGGGCAATAATAAATCAATTATTTTTAATTTTTTTTTATGTTTTAGTTGCAGTTGTTCATAATACCTTTATTTTATTTATTTTAATGTGGTGCTGAGGATTGAACTCAGGGCTTTGCACATGCTAAGCAAGCACTCTACCATTGAGCCACAACCCCAGCCCCCAATAAATCAATTTTAATGCTATTGCATGAATATCATGTAAGTATTAAAAGTCACAGGGCACCTATTATGTCAGTTTTACATGTTATAGTATGGATACTATATTAATGGCCACAGGGTACCAATTACCTAAGTTTTAAAATACATAATACTGACATTATATTAATTATAAATGTCACAAGAAAGCTATTATATTAGTATGGATATTATATTAATATAAAAGACCACAGCTCAGCTATTATATTAGTTTTAGATTGTATAGTATGAATATTATATAGTATGAAACATCACAGGGCAGTAATTATACTAGTTTTAGAATCTGTAATACCGACGTTAATTATAATTACCACAGGGCAACTATTACTTTTGGCTACATGGCTTCTATATTATTAGTTTCAGATGCTATAGTATAGATACTGTATTGATATTAAAGTCAACTGAACAGCTATTATATTAGTATTGAATATCACACTACTGATATTAGTATTGAAGTCCACTAGACATCTGTTACATCAGCTTTAGATGCTATAATATGAGTATCATGTTAGTATTAAATGTCACAGGGCAGCTACCTTGTTAATTCCAAATACTATAAGTATGTGTTGCATTTTAATTAAAAGCCACAAGGCAGCTATTATATCAGTTTTCAATGGAATACTATGATTATCACATTAATATGAAAGGCCAGAGCATTTATAATATCAGTTTTTGATACTATAGCATGGGTATAATAATAGAATTGCAAGCACAGGACAGCTTTTATATTAGCTGTAGATGCTCTAGAATGGGTATTATATTAATATTAAAGGCTCCTGGACAATTATCATATCAGTTTTAAATGCTATAGTATACATACCACATTATGATTAAAATCATAGAGTAGATATTCATTTTAGATACAATAGTATAGATATTACATTAATATTAATAGTTACAAAGTAGTATTGTATAAGATTTCAATTGTATAGGAAGGATGTTACATTAATATGAAAGGCCTCAGGGAAGCTATTATATCAGTTTTAGAAACCAGAGTATGAATATTATATTAATAGTAAAAACCACAAGGAATCTATTATATTAGTTTTAAATGCTACAATATCAGAATATTTCTAATATTATGTTAGTATTAAAGGCCACAAGGCAGCTATTATTTTCCTTTTAGATTCTACATTATGGATATTGTATTAATATTAAAGGTCACAGGCCAGCTCTTATAGTAGTTTAAGATGCTATAATATGCATATTATATTAGTGTTACATGCTAAACATCAACTATTTATTAGCTTTAGATACTATAGTTTTCATATAATATTAGTATTAAAGACCATAGGGCAGCTATAGTATTAGTGTTAGAGGCTATACTATGGATATTGATTTAGTAATAAAGGTGTCAGAGTGGCTGTTACATTTATTTTTGAAGCAATAATATGAATATTGCTTAATATTAAAGGGAACAGGGCAGCTATTATTTTAGTTTTAGAACCTAAAATTTGGATAATATATTAATTATAATCACCAGAGGGCAGCTATTTTATTTGTTTTGGAAGCTGTAGTATGGTTATCATTTTGGCATGAAGGGCCACTAGGGCAGCTACAGTTTTAGTTTATAGGCCACAGTATGAATATGAACATTATATTAATATTGAAGGATACACGGAATCTATTATGTTAGTTTTAGAGGCCAAAGTATGGCTCTTATATTAATATTTAAGGCAGTAGAGTAGTTATTATTTTAGCTTTTGTGGCCAAAGTATTGATATTATAATAATATTAAAGGCCACAGAGCAACTATTATGTTAGTTTCAGAGAACAAAGTATGGATAATATATTAATATTAAAGGCCACATTTACTTTAGATGGTATAATGTGGATATTATATTAGCATTAAAGGCCACTATGAATATTGCACAAATATTAAAGATTATAAGGCAAATTTTGCATCAGTTTCAGATACTATAGTTTGTATATCATATTATTACAGAAGTCACAGTTCACCTACTATATTAATTTTGTGTGTGTGTGTGTGTGTGTGTGTGGTGCTGGGTATTGAACCCAGGGCCTTGTGCATACAAAGCAAGCACTCTACCAACTGAGCCATTAATTTTTGATTCTATAATATAAACATCACTTTAATATTTACATATACAGGACAACTATTTTACTAGTTTAAGATACTATAGTTTGGATATTATATTAGTCTTAAAGTTTTCAGGAGCCAGTCATGGTGGCACATGCCTTTAACCCCAGCAGCTCGGGAGGCTGAGGCAGGAGGATCACAAGTTCAGCACCAGTGAGGCACTAAGCAACTCAGTGAAACCCTGTCTCTAAATAAAATACAAAATAGGGGTGGAGATGTGGCACAGTGGTTGAGTACCCCTGAGTTCAATCCCTGGTACCCCTCCCCCCCAAAAAAAGTTTTCAGGTCAGCTATTATATTAATTTTAGATGTGATGAGGCTGGGATTGTGGTTCAGTGGTAGAGCACTTGCCTAGCACATGGGAGGCGCTGGGTTCGATCCTCAGCACCACATAAAAATAAATAAATAAAATAAAGGTATTGTGTCCAACTTCCACAGGGAAGTTATTACATCAGTTTGAGATGCTCAGTATGGATTATATTTTTTTAATTTATTTATTTGTTCTAATTTGTTATATGATAACAGAATGCATTTTAATTCATAGTACACATATAGAGCACAATTTTTCATTTCTCTGGTATATATTAGTATTAAAAAGACACAGGGCAGTTATTATTTCAGTTTCAGAAACCACAATATGAATATTATGTTAATATTAAAGGCCACAGATCAGCTATTAAAGGCCACAAGGAAGACATTGTATTTGTTTAAGATAATTTAAGAATTCTGCATTAATAATAAAGGCCACAGGATGTAGTAGTATGAATATTACATTAATATTAATGGTCACAGGCACCTATTATATTCATTTTTGATGGTTTAATATGGATATTACATTAGTATTAAAGGCCACAGGGCAGCTTTTATAGTAGCTCAAGATATTGTTATGCATATTATATTAGTATTGAAGACCAACAGTCAGCTATTTTATGAGTTTCTGATTGCACACTATAGATATTATATTACTATGAAATGCCACAGGGCAGCTATTATAGCAGGTTTACATGCTATACTACAAAAATTATATTAGTAATAAAGTCTACTGGATAGATATTTTACTAGTCTTATGCCGCAGTCTGGCTGGGTACAATTCAGGAGCCACTTATCAAGCAGAAATGAACTTTATTTTTAGGGCACACAGGCCACACCACACAGCTCTTCAGGAATTCCCTCAGAGCCCAACTGCCACCACCGGCTTCCCATAAGCCTCTCAACCCCCCCACTCCTCCTGCTCTTGAGGCTGATTGGCTGGGTCGCATGGGCGGAGCCAAAAAAGTCCCCCAATGAGCAGCTCCATGGTCTGAAAGGGCGGGGAAACAGCCCAATGAGCATCACCGCAGAGGAGCCAATCAGCTGGCAGCTAGAAGTTTGCTGGGGCCACTGTGAGCCAATCATCAGCTGGCAGCTGGAAGTTTGCTGGGGCCCCTTCAGCTGTGGCTCTCAACAGTCTTAGATGATACAGTATGAATATTCCATTAATGAGTATGAATATTAACATTATAGACCACAGGCAGCTATTATGTGGCCTGTATAATATCCATACTGAGGCATCTAACACTAATAGCTGCCTTGTGGCATTAATATTAATATGTTATCTATACTGTCACTATTATACTAACATAGTATCTTTTTAAAATATTTATTTTTTTAGTTGTAGTTGGACACAATACCTGTATTCCATTCATTCATTTTTATGTGGTACTCGAATCCAGGGCCCTGCATTTGCTAGGCAAGCGCTCTACTGCTGAGCCACAACTCCAGCCCCCACTTTTTATTTTTTGAGACAGGGTCTTACTAACTTGCGGAGGCTGTCTTTGAACTTGCAATTCTCCTGTCTCAGTCTTATGAGTCACTGGGATTACAGGCATGTGCCACCATGTTCACCTACTGCATGGATATTATATTAGTATCATAAGTTACATGTGGTTTTTCATATTAGTATTAGTTGCCAAAATGTAGACATCATATTAATATTAATGTCCACAGGGGAGCTATTATATTAGTGTTAGATACTATAGTATAGATATTGTATTAGAGGTCACAGTATACGTGTTGTATTAGTATTAATGGTTCCAGTGTGGATATTATATATGTATTACAGGTTCTAGTGTGAATATTACAATAGTATTAAAGGCCACAATGTAGACATTACATTAATATTAAGGACCACGGTTCAGCTATTACGTTAGTATGAGAGGACACAGTGTGAATATTTTGTTAGTGTTAGAGGGCAAAGTTCTGATATTATACTGGCATTAAAGGCCACCAACACTATGTTAGTGTTAGAGGTCACAGTATGGATATTATATTACTGTTAGAGGCCACAGTGTGGATATTATGTTAACATTAAAGGCCATATGGCAAATGTTAGTGTTCAAGGCACTCCATGAATGCTGTATTAGTATCAGAGGCCACATGTGGACATATTAACATCAAAGGTCACTATGGATAATACATTAGCATTAGAGGCTGCATTTGAGTAACACATTAGCATTATAACATCACCATATAAGTGTCATGACACAGCTGGGTCCTGGAAGGTGGTGTGTGCCCTCTGCTGGCCTCTGGGACTTAGCACAGTATGCTGCAATTCAGGGGTGCATGTGCGCTTCCTACTGGCATTCCTGAGAAGTGGAAGAAATTCAGTACTGTACCCAGGTTATTCAGGGACATGATTTTGGAAATTCAAACTAAAATGAAACCCAGAATCCATGTTTTTTTCAAAAAAGTGGTGATTGAATAAGTTTTTGGAAACCATATTGAGTGAAATGAATACAGTCTATAACTATTATTTGAGAAAACTAAAAAAATTCTAAAAGGAAACAAGAAAATCTATGTAATCTTAGACTTAATGATGAGGGTGAGTTTTTTTTGTGTGTGTGTTTTTTGTGTGTGTATGTATGTATGTGTGTGTGTTCTGGTACTGGGGATTGAACACAGGACCTCACACATGCTGGATATTCTCTCTAGTACTGAGCTGTATCCACAGCCCCTGGTGATGAGTTTTAATACAAATACTAAATACCAATTGATAGAATAAAAATATTGATAACATGTTGTATAAAATTAACACCACATGTGGTGTTGCATGCCTATAATACCAATTGCTCAAAAGGCCAGCCTGGGAGGGCTGGTACTGTAGCTTGGTGTCAGAGTGCTTACCTAGTACGTGTGAGGAACTGGATTCAATCCTTAGCATTTCGTAAAAAAAAAAAAATTAATTAATAAAGGCACACTGTTCATCCACAACTACAAAAAAAATTAACAAAGACTAGCCTGGGAGATTTTGAAGGGGATAGGATGTAGCTCAGTGGTAGTGCACTTGTCTAGCTTGTGTAAGGCCCTGGGTTCAATCCCTAACACCACATAAAAAAAAAATTAAATTTTCTACTCTATGAAAGAACAAAAAGGACAACAGAAATTATTTACAAAACACATTTCCAAGAAGAAATTTTTATTAGAAATACACAAAGAATTCTTTAAAAACCAACAACTAAGCCAGGTGCAGTGGCATACACCTTTAATCCCAGCAGCTCAGGAGGCTGGGGCAGGAGGATTATGAGTTCAAAGCCAGCCTCAGCAAAAGTGAAGCACTAAGCAACTTAGTGAGACCCTGTCTCTAAATAAAATACAAAAGATGGGACTGGGTGTGGCTCAGTGGCCAGTGCCCCTGAGTTCAGTCCCTGGTACCCCCCACCTCCCTGGGGAAAAAAACAACTAAAAACCCAAATAAAATTGGTGAATATCTGAACAGATAGGTAGCCAAAGAAAACACAAGGTGCCAAATAGTCATACAAAGAGATGTTCAGCATCATGTATCACCAGGGAATCATAAATTAAAACAGTAGTGAGATAGCAAGCATAATAACTGCTAAAAAAGTGACAGCACATCAACACCTGCAGGATGCAGGACTCCAACACTCTCAGGCAATGCTGGAAGAACATGTGTCACAGCCCCTTTGAAAGACAGTGGCCAGTTCTTTCCAAAGCAAATCACGTCTACTCTGTCACCCGACAGTGTGCCTATGAATTATCTGCATTTAGACAAATGCTTTGAAAAAACATGTCCAAACAAAATGAGCATGTAATTATGCTCAGCAGCTCTACTAATGCTGGTCAGATCATAAGTCAGAATGTCCTTCCATAGCTGAATGCACAACCAACACAGAATAAAAAGGAATGCACTGCCAACCTGCACAAAGACATGGATAAATCCTGCCTGATGCACTAAATGAAATAAGCCAGGCTGAAGAGGCTACACACTGTGTAGCCCACATTTTATGACATTATAGAAAAGCCAAAATTATATTCAGATGAAGAGATGCACAGGATGAGGTCCAGGAGGGTCCCCAGTGCAGGAAACTCTGTCTACATGGAGTTGTGGTATACCACCCTCCCTATGCATGGAGGTGTTCAGCAACTCAAAACTCCCCGAACCACTTCCTACACAGACATTGTGGAGGTTTAATCATTTAGGCCTGATGGGTTATTACTTCAGTCTCCAGCTTCTTTCCCTAGATTACGTGGGGAACTGAAAGTTGCAAGATTTTCATCAGTGCTTGGTCTTCCCCAAGACCATCCTTAATCCTGACACTGCTCCAGAGACCCACCAAGAGTCCTTATTAAGGCAAAAGACCTCCTATGAGCTGAAACATTCTGCAAGATACAGGAGCCTCAAGAAAGAAAACATGGTCAAAGAACAAATGTTAGCCCAAAAGATGTTCCTACCACCCCTATCACTCAGGAAATACGAGGATTTGGGGAATCTGCACCAGGAACTGGAGGCAGAAGTGAAATGTGTATTTCTTATTTTGTCACAATCTGTAATCTGGAACAAGAATGAATTCATTGCTCATAATGGAACATGACAGAAACTAGGAGCCAGGTTTCTCACTGCTGGGGTGAGAACGTACATAGAAGTAAGGGGTGATGGCAAAGTGATGATAATAGATCAGAATCCACTGACTGCAAATCAGTATAAACTCAGGCTTAGCTTAACACATACACAGGTGGCCCCACATAAACACAGCTATAATCAGGGGCTGTGTGTAGATTAGAACACATATATTCTTCTTTGTGTTGTCAGTTATGGGTCAAGGTGCAATGAGTACCTTCAGTTGCCAGATGAAAGAATTTAATATCACGTTCTAATAAAAGGATCCAGGGCTCTTTGAAGATGTGGTTGACACTAGGACTGAGTCAGGGTTATCTTCAAGGGTCAGAAAGAAAGGACTTTGGGACAAAAACAGAAAATATGTTAAAGAGCAATAGGAGACAATGGAAAGAGCTCCCAATGGAAAGAACTCCTAATGGCTAAAGCAGGAATAGATTGAAAAACAAAATTCTAGAGAATGGAATAATGAACAACAGCTTAACTATCCAATGTCTACAGTGAGACAAATAGATGACTGAATAGGTGAACAAACAGAGTTGACTTGAAACTTCTTGTTCAGAAGAATTCCAGATAACTGAGGCAGACGCAGTCATCAAGAAGTAGCGCCAACTCCCTGTTCCTTAAATGTGGGCTCTGTGTAGTGACTTCCTCCAGAAGAATACAAACAATGTGGCCATGCAGAGAACAATAGCTTCACAGAGAGAAACCTGAAAAGCACTTCTCAGCCAGGTGAGCACAGTGACGTAAAATGACAATTTACCTCGAGGGCCTGAGATGGCAGAGCAGCTCTCCACCCCTGTAACCTGCTTCCCCAGACCAACAGCCCCAGGCTAAATATGAGAAAAAAGTAAATCCCAGTCTTAAAAATACCTAGCAGATCCTTCTAACATTGTCAATGACATTGGAACAAGGAAGGTCAGAGGAACGGCTCACCCTCAGAGGAATCTATAGAGACACGGACTGAACGTCGTGTGGGGTCCTGAATGGGCTCCCAGAGCAGGAAGAGGCAGGACTGAGAGTCCAAGGGAAACGGCATTCCTTCTTCATGACAAATGGTCTTGGATGTTTACATTTCAGAGAGAGCTCACCTGAGTCAAAACAAGGGAAAACACAGTCTAACTGGAAAATCTCTGTGCTTTCTTTGCAATTTCTGTGTAAAGAAAAAACTACCTAAAATAAAACCTTAAGACATGGCTGTATTATGTCGAACACCTACTTATTTAATTATTTATTACTGGCAACTGACATTCTTGGCTAGTTCTATATTTTATCATGAATAAAGAAGAAATGGGAGTGGGTGGGGTTGTGGCTCAGTGGTAGAGCACTTGCCTAGCATGCACGAGGCACTGGGTTCGATTCCTGGGCACCACATAAAAAGATAAATAAATAAACAAATAAAATAAAGGTATTGTTTAAAAAATGGGTCATAATATAAAAATTAAACAATTCAAACTAATATATAGTTCAAGATAAGTGACTCTTTTACAGATTTTATGTTGAATAATAACACACAGGTGTAAAATTATTTTATTTTTATGCTGTCACTAAGACCTGGGTTCGCCTTCTAAAAACTTGATCACTTTAGACTAGAGAAAAAAATTTAACACCTTAGAGACTATATTTCAACACATTGTTGAACTTCTCAAAAGAGTGACTTTGTAAAAAAAAAAAAAAAAAAAAAAATATATATATATATATATATATATATATATATAATATATATATACATATACACACACCAATGGCAAACTACTCACTGTAACTGAGCTACTTATCCCAAAGAATCCCTGTCTTAATTTTGTTTCTGTACCCTTTGTAGTAATATAATCAAATATTTGCCAATGGGACAAATAGTCAAAGAAAAGAAAAATGAAACAGGATTGGTGACCATGATAAGAGACAGCTTCTGAGCGGAAGAGTTTAAAAGGACACCAGCACCCATCTCTTCCATTATGTTCTGCAGGAAATCATGAGCCCAGAGAAGCACAGGGGGCAGTCAGTCCAGGAGTGCCCTTAGATGTTGCTATATCTGAGAAAATACTGTACCTTCTATAGAATCACATGGAGCTATCAGATGTCTAAACTCCTGAATTGTTCCAAATTCAGTTAAATTTCTAAGTGATTTTATTATCACATCTATCTAGTTGTAAAGCTAATGATAACTAATGGGGTCTGTGGGGCTGGGGATGTGGCTCAGTGGAATAGCACTTGCCCAGCATGCAGGAGACCCTGGGTCCAAACCTCAGCATGTAAATTTTTATGTAATAAAAAGAAAATGAATAATTACTGCTCTTAGGAAAACATGTTGGGCCTGAAACATAGCTGAGACTCTCAGAATAAAAATACTCTACATACAGTGGATTATATAACTAGACTATCATGATCAGCAGTGTCACATCACAAAGCATGTTCACATTACACACACCACCAAAAATAACAAAAAAGTCTTTATTGACTGTTAAAAAAATAAAAATGGATATAAATAGCTTAGGAAATTATCCTACATTGGAAACATGTGATGCTGACATAAAATCCTCCAGAACACACCAGGCACTTTTACACAGGCCAATTACCCCAGCTACTTGGGAGGCTAAGGCCAGAAGATCACAAATTTGAGGGCCTCCTGGGCAATTTAGCAAGACCCTATCTCAAAAAAATAAATTTTAAAAGGGCTGAGGATGTATGTATCTCACTGTTTTCCTAGCATTTTCAAGGCCCTGAGTTCAATCCCCAGTGCAAAAAATTCTCCAGGCTAGATTTCTGATCATAGACAACCATGGCAGGTGTAGAACAGGGTAGAAGTCATTACGTCAACCTCCCTAAAATTATTAAATAAAACCTGCACTTTATTTAGCTCATATCTAACCTCTGCCTCTACTCATTCAAATATCATAACCCTTTAAATATAACAAAAATGTATGTACTTTTCTAATGAATCCAACAGGTATAAGATATACTCAACTCTATTCTAAAAGCCACTTTATAAGTGACAGGGGTACTGACATTAGAATAAAATGCTATCATAGCACTTCCCACATGAAATAACCCCAAGTACTAATAAATACATAATCAAAAGAAGAAATTCAAATTTCCAAAATCAAAAGCACAATTTTACATTTTTAAATGATGTTTTGAACAGAGACAAAACACTTAATACAGTTCTCCAGCAATAATTCCTGACAATATATGAAGCATCATGCTCATTAGAAGGCCCATCCCTTTGCTTGCAAGGAATAAGAACTTTCAGATGAATGTAAAACTTCGACATAGAGATATGCTTCCCAAATTTGAAAAATAAAAAAAAAATAAAATGTCTGTTTAAAAGAGTTTAGCAAGGTGCATGTATAATTACATGCCTGTAATTATACCCCAGTAACTCAGGAGGCTGAGACAGGAAGATCACAAGTTCAAGGCCAGCCTCAGTAACTTAAGGAGATCCTCAGCAACTTAGTGAGATACATCTCAAAAAATAAAAAGAGCTGAGAGTGGGCTGGTGTTGTACCTCAGTGGTAGAACACTTGACTTGCATGTGTGAGGCACTGGATTTGATTCTCAGCATGGCATATAAACAAATGAAAAATAAAAGTCCACTGACAACTAAAAATTTTTGAAGGGGATGTGGCTCAAGCAGTAGCGCGCTCACCTGGCATGCGTGCGGCCCGGGTTCGATCCTCAGCACCACATACAAAGATGTTGTGTCCGCCGAGAACTAAAAAATAAATATTAAAAAAAATTTTTTTGAAAGAAAAAAAAAAAAAGCGGGGCAGCTGAGGGTATACCTCAGTGGTAAAGTACCCCTAGTAGATTCCCAGTACCAAAAAATAAAATAAAATAGTTTGGGTTTTTTTTCAGTAAATGTATCTGAATCATAAAAAGCAGCTACTGACTTTTCTCTTTCATATTGTAGTGATTTGAGACCTCATGAAATTTCATCTACAGTGGTTTCAGATACCATGCAATGTCAATAGTTGACATTTAAAATATCACCATCCTGTTTCTATCTTCTAAAACTTATTTGAAATTTTTGCTTAGAATACGTTTATCCAAATTTGGAAGTGGTATTGTGGTGTTGTGTGTACATGCAGATACCTGCTCTGTTTTAAATGATATCTCTGAATATCTCTGTCATTTAAGTCCTGTCAAAGACATCTTCTTTGTGGGTGCTGGGATGGAACATGGAACCCAGGGCCCCTCACTTGCTATGCAAGTGCTCTGCCATAGAGCTGCACACCCAACCCTCAAGGACATCTTAATAAGTAGAAATTAACTAAAATAATTAAACATTATCATAAGAATTTTCCAACAAGACAATTCTCTCAATCAAAAACAAAGTAAGCTGAGCTGGGGTTGTGGCTCAGTAGTGGAGCACTTGCGTCACATGTGTGAGGCACTGGGTTTGATTCTCAGCACCACATACAGACAAAAGAATAAAATAAGGCCCATCAACAATTTAAAAAAATTTTTTAAAGTTAAAAGTATGTTTTTAAAATATTGCTGATGAACAGCAGCAGAAGTTCACAGGATTAAGAATTCTGTAGAAAACTAGAAAGAGAAAAATTTAAAAGTTGAATAGGAGAAAACTACTGCCTGGAACTGACAGCTGGAGGACATGGAGGATTTCCTAGTAAATACGGACAGTGCAAAATGACTTTAGATTAAGGAAACTGTAAGTCAATCAATCAGTATGGGCATGCTTAGATTGGTGCTTACTCTTCCACTGGAAAAGACTCCAGGATCGTGGGGCTCACAGCTGAGTGTTACCTGACCTTTAACAAAATCCTGATTTCACTTCAAATGCTCATCATCTAGAGAAAAAAGAAAGAGGTGACTTTCCTAAATTCATTTTATGGTATATCAAAGCCTGATGCAGTTAAGATATTTCATCCAATGCCGTACGTCAATTTCTACATAACATACATTATTTTGTGTGCCATTAAAACATACTGCCAATCAGCACACCGAGATGTGGCAGCAGGGGGGCTATTCATCCTAGCCCAGTGGGGTGGGGTCTGGGGGAAGGTCAGGAGGGACCAGGATGGTAGCGGCCTTGGCCATCACTAGCTCAGAGCAGCTCAAGCTCCAGTCTTCTATCCCTACACCCCTCCCAGGGGAAACTGAGGAGGAAGCTGGGCAGAGGCAGTGGCAGCCTGCCTAACTCGCCATCCACCATTGTGCAGCCACCCTGAATCCATAGTCCCTAGGCCACTTGCCACAACCACCCGCTCTGTTTCAGTTGCCTTCAGGTGCTGGGGAAGTGGAAAATATTCATTACATAATGCTGAAAGAGGAGAGGAACCAGGCAAGGTGACCCACGCATGTAACCCCAGCTACTAGGGAGACTGAGGCAGAAGGATTACAAGTTTGAGGCTGGCTTGGGCAATTTAGCATGACCATGTCTCAAAATAAAAAAAGAACTGAGGGTGTTGCTCAGTAGTAGAGCACTTACCTAGGATGCATGAAGTCCTGGGCTCAACCCACAGTATTACAATTTTTTAGCCTTAAAGATGAAGGAAATGATGGCATTTGATGGTAAATGGATGGAGCTGGAGAATATCATGCTAAGTGAAATAAACCAATTCCAAAAAATCAAAGGCCAATGCTTTCTCTGATATGCAGATGCTAATTCATAATGGGGGGAGGGCGGCTCTAGGGAAGAATAGAGTTATGTTGGATTAGGCAAGGGGAAACAAAGGGAAGGGAGAGCCTAGAGAATGGGAGAGAAATTCTGCCAGCTATGCTTCCAACAGGGGATCAATATCCAAAATATATAAAAACTCAAAACAACACCAAAAAATTAATAACTCAATTAAAATGGACAAAAGAACTAAGCAGACATTTCTCAAAATAATTCAACAAATATGTGAAAAAAATCAACATCCTTAGCAATCAGGAAAATGCAAATCAAAACTACCTTGAGATTTCTTCTGACTCCAGTCAGAATGGCAAACATCAAGAGCACAACTGATCACAATCTCTGGCAAGGATGTGGGGACAGGCACACTCACACACTGTGAGTGGGACTGCAGCCCAGTGCAACTACTCTGGAGGGCAGTGTAGAGATTCCTCACAAATTAGGAATGTACTACCATATGACCCAGCTGTCCCACTCCTTGGTATTTATCCAAAAGAACTAGAATCAACACAGGATAGTGATACAGCCGCATCAGTATCATACAGCACCACAATTCATAACAGCCAAGCAATGGAACCAGCCCAGGTGGCTATCAACAGACAATGGATAAATAAAATATGACATAAATACACAACAACTTGGCCACAAAGAATGATGAAATTATCACATTTGCTGGTAAATAAATGAAACTAGAGAACATCATGCTAATGAAATAAGCCAGACTCAGAAAGTCAAGTGTCAAATGCTTTATCTCATATGCAGAAACTAGAGAGAAATAAGGAAATATAAAAGGGGGTGATCCCATGAAGATAAAAGGGAGGTCAGTGGAATAGAAGGCAGTAGAGAGGGAGAAAGGAGGGATGGAAAAGGGAGAAACTGAGGAACAAAATTGACCAAAGGATGTATGTACATATATGAATAAAACAGTGAACTCTGCCTTCGTGCGTATCTATAAAGCACCAATTTAGTAAAACAATAAATAAATAGAGAAAGACCAATGGAGGAGGGGGAGGAGGGGGAGGGAGGAAAAGAAGAAAGTAGAAGCACTGGGGATGAAATGAACAAAATGATATTCCATGTATGTCTGCTTTGTCAATATGGACCCCACTAATATGTATGACTAAATGCACTAATAAAGCATTTTTTAAAAGAGGGAAAAGGAGACATGTGGGGCTGGGGTTGTGGCTCAGCAGGAGAGCACTCACCTAGCACGAGCAAGGCCCTGGGTTGAATCATCAGCACCACATAAAAATACATATGTAAAATAAAGGTACTGTGTCCAACTACAACTAAAATAGTTTAAAAAAAAAGATACATGTACTGCCAATCAAACTCTGACTTTCTCAGCCAAAGAAAAATGTGGTTAATGAGTTTAGTTCCATAGATGCCATGGAATAAATTCTTAATAAATTAAATATAATTTAAAAAGTTTGTTATAAATAATCAATTTGAACCTAAATAATTTAGAGGGCTTAACACATGTACTTTCGAATTTTTCAATATTTTCCTACTACATTAACACTGAAAGATAAAATAAATCATTAAAATGTTAGGGAAACAAATAATGGGGTGCACTAGGGCCCCATCCCCTTAGGCTCAGAACCCTCCCTCAGCCTCCGTCCGACCTGCCAGGTTCTTCAAGCACTATACAGGGTCCCTGGGTCATGATGACAAGGGCAGAGCCGAGGAGGGGCTGCTGCGTACTGAGCCTCATGAAAAATACTGAAGGAAAGAGTACGGCTCCCAGGCAGGCTGCCTCCAGTGAGCTCCAGGCCTCCCCAGAGACATGACCCACAGGGTCCCCAAGCCAGGCGTGTCCCTCGGGTGGCTCTGAGGAGAAGTGAGCTCCAGGCCTCCCCAGAGACATGACCACAGGGTCCCCAAGCCAGGGGTGTCCCTCGATGGCTCTGAGGAGAAGTGGGTGCCAGGCCTCCCCAGAGACATGACCTACAGGGTCCCCAAGCCAGGCGTCTCCCTGGGGTGGCTCTGAGGAGAAGTGGGTGCCAGGTCTCCTAGAGACATGACCACAGGGTCCCCAAGCCAGGGGTGTCCCTCGGGTGGCTCTGAGGAGAAGTGAGCTCCAGGCCTCCCTAGAGACATGACCACAGGGTCCTCAAGCCAGGGGTGTCCCTCGGGTGGCTCTGAGGAGAAGTGGGTGCCAGGCCTCCCCAGAGACATGACCCACAGGGTCCCCAAGCCAGGCGTGTCCCTCGGGTGGCTCTGAGGAGAAGTGTGCTCCAGGTCTCCCAAGAGACATGACCTACAGGGTCCCCAAGCCAGGGGTGTCCCTCAGGTAACTCTGAGGAGAAGTGAGCTCCAGGCCTCCCCAGAGACATGACCACAGGGTCCCCAAGCCAGGCGTCCCCCTCAGGTAACTCTGAGGAGAAGTGAGCTCCAGGCCTCCCCAGAGACATGACCACAGGGTCCCCAAGCCAGGGGTGTCCCTCGATGGCTCTGAGGAGAAGTGGGTGCCAGGCCTCCCCAGAGACATGACCTACAGGGTCCCCAAGCCAGGCGTCTCCCTGGGGTGGCTCTGAGGAGAAGTGGGTGCCAGGTCTCCTAGAGACATGACCACAGGGTCCCCAAGCCAGGGGTGTCCCTCAGGTGGCTCTGAGGAGAAGTGGGTGCCAGGTCTCCTAGAGACATGACCACAGGGTCCCCAAGCCAGGCGTCCCCCTCAGGTAACTCTGAGGAGAAGTGAGCTCCAGGCCTCCCCAGAGACATGACCACAGGGTCCCCAAGCCAGGGGTGTCCCTCGATGGCTCTGAGGAGAAGTGGGTGCCAGGCCTCCCCAGAGACATGACCACAGGGTCCCCAAGCCAGGGGTGTCCCTCGGGTGGCTCTGAGGAGAAGTGGGTGCCAGGCCTCCCCAGAGACATGACCCACAGGGTCCCCAAGCCAGGCGTGTCCCTCGGGTGGCTCTGAGGAGAAGTGAGCTCCAGGCCTCCCCAGAGACATGACCACAGGGTCCCCAAGCCAGGGGTGTCCCTCGATGGCTCTGAGGAGAAGTGGGTGCCAGGCCTCCCCAGAGACATGACCTACAGGGTCCCCAAGCCAGGCGTCTCCCTGGGGTGGCTCTGAGGAGAAGTGGGTGCCAGGTCTCCTAGAGACATGACCACAGGGTCCCCAAGCCAGGGGTGTCCCTCAGGTGGCTCTGAGGAGAAGTGGGTGCCAGGTCTCCTAGAGACATGACCACAGGGTCCCTAAGCCAGGCGTGTCCCTCAGGTGGCTCTGAGGAAAAGTGGGTGCCAGGTCTCCCTAGAGACGTGACCTACAGGGTCCCCAAGCCAGGCGTCTCCCTCAGGTGGCTCTGAGGAGAAGTGGGTGCCAGGTCTCCTAGAGACATGACCGACAGGGTCCCCAAGCCAGGTGTGTCCCTCAGGTGGCTCTGAGGAGAAGTGGGTGCTACGTCTCCCTAGAGACATGACCTACAGGGTCCCTAAGCCAGGCGTGTCCCTCAGGTGGCTCTGAGGAGAAGTGGGTGCCAGGTCTCCCTAGAGACGTGACCTACAGGGTCCCCAAGCCAGGCGTCTCCCTCAGGTGGCTCTGAGGAGAAGTGGGTGCCAGGTCTCCTAGAGACATGACCGACAGGGTCCCCAAGCCAGGCGTCTCCCTCAGGTGGCTCTGAGGAGAAGTGGGTGCCAGGTCTCCTAGAGACTTGACCGACAGGGTCCCCAAGCCAGGCGTCTCCCTCAGGTGGCTCTGAGGAGAAGTGTGCTCCAGGTCTCCCTAGAGACATGACCCACAGGGTCCCCAAGCCAGGCGTCCCCCTCAGGTGGCTCTGAGGAGAAGTGTGCTCCAGGTCTCCCTAGAGACATGACCTACAGGGTCCCCAAGCCAGGCATCTCCCTCAGGTGGCTCTGAGGAGAAGTGAGTGCCAGGTCTCCCTAGAGACATGACCTACAGGGTCCCCAAGCCAGGCGTCTCCCTCAGGTGGCTCTGAGGAGAAGTGGGTGCCAGGTCTCCCTAGAGACATGACCACAGGGTCCCCAAGCCAGGCGTCCCCCTCAGGTGGCTCTGAGGAGAAGTGGGTGCCAGGTCTCCCTAGAGACATGACCACAGGGTCCCCAAGCCAGGCGTCTCCCTGGGGTGGCTCTGAGGAGAAGTGAGCTCCAGGTCTCCCTCTAGACATGACCCACAGGGTCCCGAAGCCAGGCATCTCCCTCAGGTGGCTCTGAGGAGAAGTGGGTGCCAGGTCTCCCTAGAGACATGACCCACAGGGTCCCCAAGCCAGGCATGTCCCTCGGGTGGCTCTGAGGAGAAGTGGGTGCCAGGTCTCCCTAGAGACATATCCACAGGGTCCCCAAGCCAGGTGTGTCCCTCAGGTGGCTCTGAGGAGAAGTGGGCTCCAGGTCTCCCTAGAGACATGACCTACAGGGTCCCCAAGCCAGGCGTCTCCCTCAGGTGGCTCTGAGGAGAAGTGGGTGCCAGGTCTCCCTAGAGACATGACCACAGGGTCCCCAAGCCAGGCGTCTCCCTCAGGTGGCTCTGAGGAGAAGTGTGCTCCAGGTCTCCCTCTAGACATGACCCACAGGGTCCCCAAGCCAGGCGTCTCCCTGGGGTGGCTCTGAGGAGAAGTGAGCTCCAGGTCTCCCTCTAGACATGACCACAGGGTCCCCAAGCCAGGCGTCTCCCTCAGGTGGCTCTGAGGAGAAGTGAGCTCCAGGTCTCCCTCTAGACATGACCACAGGGTCCCCAAGCCAGGCGTCTCACTGGGGTGGCTCTGAGGAGAAGTGAGCTCCAGGTCTCCCTCTAGACATGACCCACAGGGTCCCCAAGCCAGGTATCTCCCTCAGGTGGCTCTGAGGAGAAGTCGGCTCCAGGTCTCCCTAGAGACATGACCCACAGGGTCCCCAAGCCAGGCGTGTCCCTCGGGTGGCTCTGAGGAGAAGTGGGTGCCAGGTCTCCCTAGAGACATATCCACAGGGTCCCCAAGCCAGGTGTGTCCCTCAGGTGGCTCTGAGGAGAAGTGGGCTCCAGATCTCCCTAGAGACATGACCTACAGGGTCCCCAAGCCAGGCGTCTCCCTCAGGTGGCTCTGAGGAGAAGTGGGTGCCAGGTCTCCCTAGAGACATGACCCACAGGGTCCCCAAGCCAGGCGTCTCCCTTAGGTGGCTCTGAGGAGAAGTGGGTGCCAGGTCTCCCTAGAGACATGACCACAGGGTCCCCAAGCCAGGCATCCCCCTCAGGTGGCTCTGAGGAGAAGTGTGCTCCAGGTCTCCCTAGAGACATGACCCACAGGGTCCCCAAGCCAGGCGTCTCCCTCAGTTGGCTCTGAGGAGAAGTGGGTGCCAGGTCTCCCTCTAGACATGACCCACAGGGTCCCCAAGCCAGGCGTCTCCCTCAGGTGGCTCTGAGGAGAAGTAGGTGCCAGGTCTCCCTAGAGACATGACCCACAGGGTCCCCAAGCCAGGTGGGTCCCTCAGGTGGCTCTGAGGAGAAGTGGGTGCCAGGTCTCCCTAGAGACATGACCTATTGGGTCCCCAAGCCAGGCGTCTCCCTCAGGTGGCTCTGAGGAGAAGTGGGTGCCAGGTCTCCCTAGAGACATGACCACAGGGTCCCCAAGCAAGGCGTCCCCCTCAGGTGGCTCTGAGGAGAAGTGTGCTCCAGGTCTCCCTAGAGACATGACCCACAGGGTCCCCAAGCCAGGCGTCTCCCTCAGGTGGCTCTGAGGAGAAGTGGGTGCCAGGTCTCCCTCTAGACATGACCCACAGGGTCCCCAAGCCAGGTGTCTCCCTCAGGTGGCTCTGAGGAGAAGTATGCTCCAGGTCTCCCTAGAGACATGACCACAGGGTCCCCAAGCCAGGCGTCTCCCTCAGGTGGATCTGAGGAGAAGTGGGTGCCAGGTCTCCCTCTAGACATGACCCACAGGGTCCCCAAGCCAGGTGTCTCCCTCAGGTGGCTCTGAGGAGAAGTGTGCTCCAGGACTCCCTAGAGACATGACCCACAGGGTCCCCAAGCCAGGCGTCTCCCTCAGGTGGCTCTGAGGAGAAGTGGGTGCCAGGTCTCCCTAGAGACATGACCCACAGGGTCCCCAAGCCAGGTGTCTCCCTCAGGTGGCTCTGAGGAGAAGTGGGTGCCAGGTCTCCCTCTAGACATGACCAACAGGGTCCCCAAGCCAGGCGTCTCCCTCAGGTGGCTCTGAGGAGAAGTGGGTGCCAGGTCTCCCTCTAGACATGACCCACAGGGTCCCCAAGCCATGCGTCTCCCTCAGGTGGCTCTGAGGAGAAGTGGGTGCCAGGTCTCCCTAGAGACATGACCCACAGGGTCCCCAAGCCAGGCGTCTCCCTCAGGTGGATCTGAGGAGAAGTGGGTGTCAGGTCTCCCTAGAGACATGACCTACAGGGTCCCCAAGCCAGGCGTCTCCCTCAGGTGGCTCTGAGGAGAAGTGGGTGCCAGGTCTCCCTAGAGACATGACCTACAGGGTCCCCAAGCCAGGTGTGTACCTCAGGTGGCTCTGAGGAGAAGTGGGTGCCAGGTCTCCCTAGAGACATGACCACAGGGTCCCCAAGCCAGGCGTCTCCCTCAGGTGGCTCTGAGGAGAAGTGTGCTACAGGTCTCCCTCTAGACATGACCCACAGGGTCCCCAAGCCAGGCGTGTCCCTCAGGTGACTTTGAGGAGAAGTGGGTGCCAGGTCTCCCTAGAGACATGACCTAGAGGGTCCCCAAGCCAGGGGTGTCCCTCGGGTGGCTCTGAGGAGAAGTGGGTGCCAGGCCTCCCCAGAGACATGACCTACAGGGTACCCGAGCCAGGCGTCTCCCTCAGGTGGCTCTGAGAAGAAGTGGGTGCCAGGTCTCCCTAGAGACATGACTCACAGGGTCCCCAAGCCAGGCGTGTCCCTCAGGTGGCTCTGAGGAGAAGTGGGTGCCAGGTCTCCCTAGAGACATGACCCACAGGGACCCCAAGCCAGGCGTCTCCCTCAGGTGGCTCTGAGGATAAGTGGGTGCCAGGTCTCCCTAGAGACATGACCTACAGGGTCCCCAAGACAGGTGTGTCCCTCAGGTGGCTGTGAGGAGAAGTGGGTGCCAGGCCTCCCTAGAGACATGACCTACAGGGACCCCAAGCCAGGCGTCTCCCTCAGGTGGATCTGAGGAGAAGTGGGTGCCAGGTCTCCCTCTAGACATGACCCACAGGGTCCCCAAGCCAGGTGTCTCCCTCAGGTGGCTCTGAGGAGAAGTGTGCTCCAGGACTCCCTAGAGACATGACCCACAGGGTCCCCAAGCCAGGCGTCTCCCTCAGGTGGCTCTGAGGAGAAGTGGGTGCCAGGCCTCCCTAGAGACATGACCCACAGGGACCCCAAGCCAGGCGTCTCCCTCAGGTGACTCTGAGGAGAAGTGGGTTCCAGGTCTCCCTAGAGACATGACCTACAGGGTCCCCAAGACAGGCGTGTCCCTCAGGTGGCTCTGAGGAGAAGTGTGCTCCAGGTCTCCCTAGAGACATGACCCACAGGGACCCCAAGCCAGGCGTCTCCCTCAGGTGGCTCTGAGGAGAAGTGGGTGCCAGGTCTCCCTAGAGACATGACCTACAGGGTCCCCAAGACAGGCGTGTCCCTCAGGTGGCTCTGAGGAGAAGTGTGCTCCAGGTCTCCCTAGAGACATGACCCACAGGGACCCCAAGCCAGGCGTCTCCCTCAGGTGGCTCTGAGGAGAAGTGGGCTCCAGGTCTCCCTAGAGACATGACCCACAGGGACCCCAAGCCAGGCGTCTCCCTCAGGTGGCTCTGAGGAGAAGTGGGCTCCAGGTCTCCCTAGAGACATGACCTACAGGGTCCCCAAGCCAGGCGTCCCCCTCAGGTGGCTCTGAGGAGAAGTGGGTGCCAGGTCTCCCTAGAGACATGACCTACAGGGTCCCCAAGCCAGGCGTGTCCCTCAGGTGGCTCTGAGAAGAAGTGGGTGCCAGGTCTCCCTAGAGACGTGACCTACAGGGTCCCCAAGACAGGCGTCTCCCTCAGGTGGCTCTGAGGAGAAGTGAGTGCCAGGTCTCCCTAGAGACATGACCTACAGGGTCCCCAAGCCAGGCGTCTCCCTCAGGTGGCTCTGAGGAGAAGTGGGTGCCAGGTCTCCCTAGAGACATGACCTACAGGGTCCCCAAGCCAGGCGTGTCCCTCAGGTGGCTCTGAGAAGAAGTGGGTGCCAGGTCTCCCTAGAGACGTGACCTACAGGGTCCCCAAGACAGGCGTGTCCCTCAGGTGGCTCTGAGGGGAAGTCTGCTCCAGGTCTCCCTAGAGACATGACCCACAGGGTCCCCAAGCCAGGCGTGTCCCTCAGGTGGCTCTGAGGAGAAGTGGGTGCCAGGTCTCCCTAGAGACATGACCTACAGGATCCCCAAGCCAGGCGTCTCCCTCAGGTGGCTCTGAGGAGAAATGGGTGCCAGGTCCCCCTAGAGACATGACCTACAGGGTCCCCAAGCCAGGCGTCTCCCTCAGGTGGCTCTGAGGAGAAGTGGGTGCCAGGTCTCCCTAGAGCCGTGACCTACAGGGTCCCCAAGACAGGCGTGTCCCTCGGGTGGCTCTGAGGAGAAGTCTGCTCCAGGTCTCCCTAGAGACATGACCTACAGGGTCCCCAGCCAGGCGTGTCCCTCAGGTGGCTCTGAGGAGAAGTGGGTGCCAGGTCTCCCTAGAGACATGACCTACAGGGTCCCCAAGCCAGGCGTCTCCCTCAGGTGGCTCTGAGGAGAAGTGGGTGCCAGGTCTCCCTAAAGACATGACCTACAGGGTCCCCAAGCCAGGCGTCTCCCTCGGGTGGCTCTGAGGAGAAGTCTGCTCCAGGTCTCCCTAGAGACATGACCCACAGGTCCCCAAGCCAGGCGTGTCCCTCAGGTGGCTCTGAGGAGAAGTGGATGCCAGGTCTTACTAGAGACATGACCTACAGGGTCCCCAAGCCAGGCGTCTCCCTCAGGTGGCTCTGAGGAGAAGTGTGCTCCAGGTCTCCCTAGAGACATGACCCACAGGGTCCCCAAGCCAGGCGTGTCCCTCAGGTGGCTCTGAGGAGAAGTGTGCTCCAGGTCTCCCTAGAGACATGACCCACAGGGTCCCCAAGCCAGGCGTCTCCCTCAGGTGGCTCTGAGGAGAAGTGGGTGCCAGGTCTCCTAGAGACATGACCACAGGGTCCCCAAGCCAGGCGTGTCCCTCAGGTGGCTCTGAGGAGAAGTGGGTGCCAGGTCTCCCTAGAGACATGACCTACAGGGTCCCCAAGCCAGGCGTCTCCCTCAGGTGGCTCTGAGGAGAAGTGGGTGCCAGGTCTCCCTAGAGACGTGACCTACAGGGTCCCCAAGACAGGCGTGTCCCTCAGGTGGCTCTGAGGGGAAGTCTGCTCCAGGTCTCCCTAGAGACATGACCCACAGGGTCCCCAAGCCAGGCGTGTCCCTCAGGTGGCTCTGAGGAGAAGTGGGTGCCAGGTCTCCCTAGAGACATGACCTACAGGGTCCCCAAGCCAGGCGACTCCCTCAGGTGGCTCTGAGGAGAAGTGGGTGCCAGGCCTCCCTAGAGACATGACCTACAGGGTCCCCAAGACAGGCGTGTCCCTCAGGTGGCTCTGAGGAGAAGTGGGTGCCAGGTCTCCCTAGAGACATGACCTACAGGGTCCCCAAGCCAGGAGTCTCCCTCAGGTGGCTCTGAGGAGAAGTCTGCTCCAGGTCTCCCTAGAGACATGACCTACAGGGTCCCCAAGACAGGCATCTCCCTCAGGTGGCTCTGAGGAGAAGTGGGTGCCAGGTCTCCCTAGAGACATGACCTACAGGGTCCCCAAGACAGGCGTGTCCTTCAGGTGGCTCTGAGGAGAAGTGGGTGCCAGGTCTCCCTAGAGACATGACCTACAGGGTCCCCAAGCCAGGCGTCTCCCTCAGGTGGCTCTGAGGAGAAGTGGGTGCCAGGTCTCCCTAAAGACATGACCCACAGGGTCCCCAAGCCAGGCGTCTCCCTCGGGTGGCTCTGAGGAGAAGTATGCTCCAGGTCTCCCCAGAGACATGACCCAAAAGGGTCCCCAAGCCAGGCGTCTCCCTCAGGTGGCTCTGAGGAGAAGTGTGCTCCAGGTCTCTCTAAAGACATGACCTACAGGGTCCCCAAGCCAGGCGTGTCCCTCAGGTGGCTCTGAGGAGAAGTGGTTGCCAGGTCTCCCTAGAGACATGATCTACAGGGTCCCTAAGCCAGGCGTCTCTCTCAGGTGGCTCTGAGGAGAAGTGGGTGCCAGGTCTCCCTAGAGACATGACCTACAGGGTCCCCAAGCCAGGCGTCTCCCTCAGGTGGCTCTGAGGAGAAGTGGGTGCCAGGTCTCCCTAGAGACATGACCTACAGGGTCCCCAAGCCAGGTGTGTCCCTCAGGTGGCTCTGAGGAGAAGTGGGTGCCAGGTCTCCCTAGAGACATGACCTACAGGGTCCCCAAGCCAGGCGTGTCCCTCAGGTGGCTCTGAGGAGAAGTGGGTGCCAGGTCTCCCTAGAGACATGACCTACAGGGTCCCCAAGCCAGGCGTGTCCCTCGGGTGGCTCTGAGGAGAAGTGTGCTCCAGGTCTCCCTAGAGACATGACCTACAGGGTCCCCAATCCAGGCGTCTCCCTCAGGTGGCTCTGAGGAGAAGTGGGTGCCAGGTCTCCCTAGAGACATGACCTACAGGGTCCCCAAGCCAGGCGTGTCCCTCAGGTGGCTCTGAGGAGCAGTGGGTGCCAGGTCTCCCTAGAGACATGACCCACAGGGTCCCCAAGCCAGGCGTCCCCCTCAGGTGGCTCTGAGGAGAAGTGGGTGCCAGGTCTCCCTAGAGACATGACCTACAGGGTCCCCAAGCCAGGCCTCTCCCTCAGGTGGCTCTGAGGAGAAGTGGGTGCCAGGTCTCCCTAGAGACATGACCCACAGGGTCCCCAAGCCAGGCGTCTCCCTCAGGTGGCTCTGAGGAGAAGTGGGTGCCAGGTCTCCCTAGAGACATGACCCACAGGGTCCCCAAGCCAGGCGTCTCCCTCAGGTGGCTCTGAGGAGAAGTGGGTGCCAGGTCTCCCTAGAGACATGACCCACAGGGTCCCCAAGCCAGGCGTCTCCCTCACGTGGCTCTGAGGAGAAGTGGGTGCCAGGTCTCCCTAGAGACATGATCTACAGGGTCCCCAAGCCAGGCGTCTCCCTCAGGTGGCTCTGAGGAGAAGTGGGTGCCAGGTCTCCCTAGAGACATGACCCACAGGGTCCCCAAGCCAGGCGTCCCCCTCAGGTGGCTCTGAGGAGAAGTCTGCTCCAGGTCTCCCTAGAGACATGACCCACAGGGTCCCCTAGCCAGGCGTGTCCCTCAGGTGGCTCTGAGGAGAAGTGGGTGCCAGGTCTCCCTAGAGACATGACCCACAGGGTCCCCAAGCCAGGCGTGTCCCTCAGGTGGCTCTGAGGAGAAGTGGGTGCCAGGTCTCCCTAGAGACATGACCCACCGGGTCCCCAAGCCAGGCGTGTCCCTCAGGTGGCTCTGAGGAGAAGTGGGCTCCAGGTCTCCCTAGAGACATGACCTACAGGGTCCCCAAGCCAGGCGTCCCCCTCAGGTGGCTCTGAGGAGAAGTGGGTGCCAGGTCTCCCTAGAGACATGACCCACAGGGTCCCCAAGCCAGGCGTGTCCCTCAGGTGGCTCTGAGGAGAAGTGGGTGCCAGGTCTCCCTAGAGACATGACCTACAGGGTCCCAAGACAGGCGTGTCCCTCAGGTGACTCTGAGGAGAAGTGGGTGCCAGGTCTCCCTAGAGACATGACCCACAGGGTCCCCAAGCCAGGCGTGTCCCTCAGGTGGCTCTGAGGAGAAGTGGGTGCCAGGTCTCCCTAGAGACATGACCCACAGGGTCCCCAAGCCAGGTGTCTCCCTCAGGTGGCTCTGAGGAGAAGTGGGTGCCAGGTCTCCCTAGAGACATGATCTACAGGGTCCCCAAGCCAGGCGTCTCCCTCAGGTGGCTCTGAGGAGAAGTGGGTGCCAGGTCTCCCTAGAGACATGACCCACAGGGTCCCCAAGCCAGGCGTGTCCCTCAGGTGGCTCTGAGGAGAAGTCGGTGCCAGGTCTCCCTAGAGACATGATCTACAGGGTCCCCAAGCCAGGCGTCTCCCTCAGGTGGCTCTGAGGAGAAGTGGTTGCCAGGTCTCCCTAGAGACATGACCCACAGGGTCCCCAAGCCAGGCGTGTCCCTCAGGTGGCTCTGAGGAGAATTGGGTGCCAGGTCTCCCTAGAGACATGACCCACAAGGGTCCCCAAGCCAGGCGTGTCCCTCAGGTGGCTCTGAGGAGAAGTGGTTGCCAGGTCTCCCTAGAGACATGATCTACAGGGTCCCCAAGCCAGGCGTCTCCCTCAGGTGGCTCTGAGGAGAAGTGGGTGCCAGGTCTTTCTAGAGACATGACCCACAGGGTCCCCAAGCCAGGCGTGTCCCTCAGGTGGCTCTGAGGAGAAGTGGGTGCCAGGTCTCCCTAGAGACATGATCTACAGGGTCCCCAAGCCAGGCGTCTCCCTCAGGTGGCTCTGAGGAGAAGTGTGCTCCAGGTCTCCCTAGAGACATGATCTACAGGGTCCCCAAGCCAGGCGTCTCCCTCAGGTGGCTCTGAGGAGGTAGCAGTTCGGCCCTTCCCTGTCGAGTGACCCACCAAGTCATTGGGCCAGGATTCTCCCGCTTTGGTCCTGAAGAGGAGGCGCTTGGTCCTGAAGGAGGCGGAGGGGCATCCCGGATGGCCTGCAAAGGCCCCGCCCACACCTGGCCACAAGGCCTGGAGGTCACCCCTGGGATGGGCAGGGCCAGATCCTGCTGTGACGCCGCTTCCCAACCTCTGGTGAATTGAGCTCCTTCTTCCTCTGGTTCCAGCCGGAGCCTAGGCCTGTGCAGACTGACACAGCAGGGTCACGAGTTCCAAAACCAGCTTCAGCAGCTTGGAGGCTCTAAGCAACTCAGTGAGACCAAGTCTCTAAATAAAGTACAGAAAAGGGCTGGGGTGTTGACCCCCGGGTTCAGTCCCTGTGTGATCAGGGGCATCACAGGGAGTGGAATCTCAGGAGAGAAGAAAAGGGAATCCAGGAGACCACCTTCCTGAGATCCCACCCAGGAAATGCCAATAACTACATTGAGGTTATGTCTCACCCCGATTAGTATGATTACTTTCAAAAAACAAAAAAAAATATCAAATGGCGGTAAGGACGCGGAGATAAAGGAACCCTCCTGTGCAATTTAGTGGGAATGTAAATTAGTACAGATACGATGGAAAACAATATGGAGATCCCTTCTAAAAACTAAATGCACAACTGCTGTGTGATAGAGCTGTATCACTTTTTGGTATATATTCAAAAGGTGCCAGGTGCTGCTGCAGCCAGGCGCCATGTGAGCAGAGAAACCCGACATGCCATGCGCAGCTACGTGGAGCCCCAGCCTCACTCCTGCGACCCAGGGCAAAATGCCAGAAACTGGCCACCACAGAGGCCTTTGGGAAGTGTGGTCTTTAAGAGGGAGTAACTTAGCTGGGACTGCCCCATTTTAGGATCAAGGGTTTTAAGAACAGCAGTTAAATCCCAGTCCAAGGTAGCCACTATCAAGGTAAGGAGAACCTGAGCTGACCAAGCCCCCAGTAGCCTCTGGGAGCTGCAGGCTGCACCTTCATTCAGAACTCCCAGGGATTCTGGGGCAGTGGAGCCTGGATTTCTTTCCATACAGCCCTCATCCCAGAAGCCTATAGGACCTGCAAGAAGCACATACCCCCAGGATTCTGGGTAGCATAGTCCAGTATTCTACAATGCAGCCCCATTGCAGAAGTTTCTG
The DNA here is from genome assembly GCF_048772815.1 of Callospermophilus lateralis. Lineage (NCBI taxonomy): Eukaryota > Metazoa > Chordata > Mammalia > Rodentia > Sciuridae > Callospermophilus > Callospermophilus lateralis. The sequence continues at coordinate 224,936,130 of NC_135305.1, read as the reverse complement.
GTTGCTGCATACTACCCCATCTTACAGACACCCTAAGGATTCTGGGAAGTGCAGTCTGGCGTTTCTGCCCTTGCACCCTTCACCACAGAGGATTCCAGGAGCTGAACCTCTACGGAGGTGCCCACATAACCCTCACAGGATCGTGGACATTGTAGTACGCTCTTGTTAGTGCAGCCCACACTACAGCAGCTCCTTGGAGTTCTGAGCCTCCAGGAATTCTGGGTATTATATATAGTCTGTTCCACTCAGGCAGCCCTGACCTCAAAGGTCTCTGAGAACTGTGGACCCTTGGTTATTTTGGTTAGTGCAGCCCATCATCCAAAGAGGACCTCAGCCTCAAGCTCCAAGGATCGCATACTACAGCCTACCTGGGCACCCCAGGGAATCCGGGTAGCAGAATACAAACCTTCCCTAAGAAGGTCTCAATGGGAAGGTGCCTGGGAGCTGCAAGCCCCAAGGAGCTCAGGGTAGTGTCGTCTGATCTGCAGCATGAGTAGCCTTCACTCTGCAGGCCTCTGGGAGTTGCAGGCTGCCCACTCACCTGCGCAACACCCCACCCAAGGATTCTGCTTAGTGTACCTGGGTTTTCAGCCTACAGTCCTCACCACAGAGGATCCTGAGAGCTACGGTCTCCTGGGGATTCTGGGTAAGGCAGTCTGTGTTTTTGCCTGTTCACTGCAGAGAATCTTGGAGGCTGCAGACCTTAGAAGATGTGGGCAAGCAGTCCAGTGGTTTGCACTTACCACAGAGGATTCCAGGAGCTATGACCCCTGAGGGCTGTGGGTAATGCAGACTAATGGTCTGTCTGACCAGCACAGAGGATCCTGGAGCCGCAGCCCTAGAGGATTCTGGAAAATGTGGCTTAGTGTTCTGCTTGCCATCCCTGCTGGGAAGACCACAAAAGCTGCAGACCCCATGCTTTCTCAGGTATCCTGAAGGTTATAGATAGTGTGGTCTACCACGGCAGCCCTCACACAGAAACTTCTGGGAGTCACAGAGTTGCAGGGTGCAGGCATCCCCAGGAATTCAGAGCCCTGAAGTCTGGTATTCTGCCCTTGGGCCTCACCCCGAGGCTCCTGGGAATGGCAGACAGCCCAGGATGACTGATAGCGTAGTTCGTCATTCTTCCCACACAGCTCTCATGGTAGAGGTCTTTGAGCCTCGGGTCCACAAGAGATCTGGGTAGTGCAAACTGACACGCTCGATATGAAGGCTTCTGGGAACTGCAGGCCAATAGTTGGCCAGGAGCCCCCACGAATTCTGGGTGGTCACTTTCTGCCCATGCAGTTCTCACCACAGGGGTTCCTGGGGACTCTTCTTTTAGTATTCTGTGTAATGCAATCCAGCATCTGCCCAAGGTCCTACCGGGTACGCCTTGTAGGAGCTGTAGGCCACATATTGGCCCTGATTCCCCAAGGATTATGGGTACTGCAGCCTGGAGACGGTCCACACAGCCATCATCACTGGGATGCCTGGGACTTGTCACAGGTGTCTTCTGAAATATCGTAGTCATGCAGTGGAAAAAGTCTTTCATACAGCCACAACGGAAACTGATCCCAGAGCTGGGGTTGTGGCTTAGTCAGTGGTAGACCACTTGCCTAGCACCCGTGAGGCACTGGGTCAATCGTCAGTACCACAAAGAAAAACTAAGCAAAATAAAGGTATCGTGTCCATCTATAACTAAAAACATTTTTTTTAAAAAATAAAGAAAATAATCATGAATAATTCGTTAATGTCAAATGCCCAATTAATATACCAATTTCTCCAGCTATTTCAAAGAAATTTTGGAGTTCGACACAAACAAATAAGGTTCAAATTAGGAGCATCCATTTCATTTGATTAATATATCTTCCTTTTCTTATCACCTTCTTATTGACAAAGGCAGTTTTTTTATTCATGCTGCAGATCTCCAAGTCTGTGTCTTGCTTCTTTGTTTTACCTCACAGTGCCTGGAATCGAGCCACATCCTCAGACATGCCACCCCAACTTATGACCCCACCCACTAAGTTCTCTGTAACAGACACAAATATGATATTTATACTTATTTATTCATACTTTGAATTTTAACACATCACTTTAACACTATAGTTCTTTAACACTATAAGAAAATGAGTCATTAAAACAAGATAAAAGCAAGAATAATGGGCACACTAGCTCTTCCCCTCGGGCCCCAGTAAGACTCCTGGGCTGGGCCCTCCCGGTGCCATCCTGAGGGGCCATCTGTGTTTCTCCTTTCTGTATCCCTGGGTTTCTCCCCCAAAATATACTCAAGCCACACAAGACACATTGACATGATGAACAACCAAAGTCTTGAGTAAGGAACACTGTTGCAAACAAGTTCTGCTAAGATGTTACCTTGTGAAGGACCCGGCAGTGTCGGCCTCAGCACACCAGGCAATGCACGGTGCTCGGTTCCTCACAGGGACCTCCCTCATCCTGGAGCCACAGTGAGTCTCCACGGCAGACGGCGAGGAGAAGGAAGCCCTGGTCCCCACCAGACAGGGTTCTCAGGTATCCCCAGGCCATAGTGTCTCCCAGGTGTGTTCTGAGAAGAAGGGAGTTCTGATCCTCACTGGACATCGTCCCCCAAGGTGTTCCCAGCCTAGCGTCTCCCAGATGAGTCCAAGGAGAAGGAAGCTTGCAGAGGACACAGAACACAGGCCCTCAAAAGCAGTGTTTGGCCATGTGAGAAAGTTGCTCTGATCGCCACCTTCTGGCCACTGTGGGAAATGCGGGGTGCTAGGGCTCACTGTTCAGAGCTGCCCCATGCCGCCTCCTGCTAGTCACAGTGAAGCTCTGAAACTCATATTCTGATTATTCCAGGTTATGATTTTTGAAATCAAAAAGAAATAGAAGCCACCATTCTCTGTCTTGGTCAGAAAGAATGGAGATAGCAAGAAGCAAAATGCATGGCCCATAGACAAAATTCCACTGATTTCCTATGTATCAGCAATAATGTAGAGGAAACGGTGGAATTTGAAAACTGGAATAAGAAAAATTTCAAAGCATTAAGATTAAAAATAGCACCTCCCTGGGACTGAGGTTGTGGCTCAGTGGTAGAGCACTTTACTCGCATATGTGAGGCATTGGATTCGATCCTCAGCACCACATAAAAATAATAAAGATATTGGGTCCATCTACAACTAAAAATATATTTTTAAAAAAAAGCAGCCCCCCTTATTTGCATGTAAGTCTTAAAGTACAATCATACCTTCAGTAAATCTTGAAACATGTAAGAAGAAATAAAGTAAAATATAAATAAATGCAGAGATATTCCTTGTCCAGGTCTCAATAGAGTTAATATGAAATCATCTCAGACCTGACCTGCAGATTCAGGGAAGTCCCAGGGAGATTCCCAGCTGTTTCTAAACTTAGGATAGACAGCACTGACTGCAAAAGGACACACGTCAAGAAAGCACACATCTGGACCTTAAAACCTATCAAAAATACTCCATAGACTTGCATTTAAAATGTGAAGCACAAAACTGGAGAAGTCGTGCATGAGCATATATTTCATGATGAGGTTTTAATATAGTCCCCCAACAATTCCATGAAAGAAAAAATTGATAATGTGGACTGTATTAAATTACTCTGTGAAAAATCATTTTAAGGAAATAAAGACAAGCCAAATACTGGGTGAAACATTTGGAAAGTACATGTGTAAAATAAACTTGAGTCCAAAATACAGTAAGACACTCAACCGTAAATAACTCAATGGCTAAAGATCTGAACAGACAACTCACAAGAAAGACACAAGATGGCAGAGAAGGGGCTGGGTGGTGGCTCAGGGGCAGAGCGCTTGCCTGGCACATGTGAGGCACTGGGTTTGATCCTCAGCACCACATTAAAACAAATAAACAAAATAAAGATACTGTGTCCATGTATAGCTCAAAAAAATATTTTTAAAAACAGATGGCAGAGAAGCATAGAGATGATCATCAGCATCACCTTTTGTGAGAAAAGCACAACTAAAACCCTCCGCCATGAGGACGGCAGGCAGCCTCGGCACTCTGGGGCCTGCTGGTGGAGTGCACAGCAGCTCACTACTGTCACACATGGCCATTTTCTCCACAGTTAGACCCGGTGTCACCACATGACCCAAAAAACATAGACGACTGCCTTGAAGACGTGTACTTAGATGGCAGCCTGCTCTGCGCACACTGGCCACACACTTCAGGAAATCAGGTGTGGTCCGGCAGGTGAGTGGACCCAGAATTGCAGAACACCGTGCCGTGCAGGCCCACCTCTGCTCTGGTCCACCCCTGAACCGCCTGGCCTGCCCTGCCCTGCGCCCCACAGTGGGACAAAGTGGGTTCTGCGTGGGGACACCTGTAGACACAGGTGATGAACTCAGGAGAACACAGGGACAAAGACCCAGGTGTGACTCTGCCCACAGGAGCCTCCTGGGGAAGCACGGCCAGACTGGAGGCCACTGCAGGAGCCCCACAGGGCCACATCTGCCAGGGAGAACCTGGAGGCAGCTCCGATGACCCACCTCTGATCAGCGCAGAGACCCTGTGCTGCACCTGGATTCCCCCGTCACATCTTCTGTGTGTTTCTCCACAGGCAGCCACTGCATCTGGAGCAGGATTCTACAGGTTGGTGTGGTATTGCAGAGAGAGCGGGGCCAGGCCTGGTCCTGAGGCATAACCGCTGAAATTCACTCTTCTGGTTCTCACACAACATAAATTTGGACTTTTAAGCTAAAACAAAGCCCAAAATCCCATGCCTTGTGCTGAAAGGATGGTGCTAGGGTTCATATTCCAAAGTTCTGCAGTCCAGAAAGCCCAGGGCTTGAGAAGCCACCCCTCACATCTCCTCCAGCCCCCCTCAGCCATCAGATTGGAACAGCTGAGATGTCTCAGCAGGAAGGGTGCCCCAAGAGGACACCTCCTGTCATAGCCCAAGGCACAGGACTTGATATCTCTGCTCCCCAAGTCTGTGAGAGTCAGCCTGGTGGGGGACGAGACCCTCACTGTACAGAACTCACAGGGAGGAGTGTGGCCTTGTGCACAGGTGGAGGGAAGGAGGCCAGCAGTGGAACACTCCCTCTCTAGGGAGACCTTCACTGTACAGAACTCACAGGGAGGAGTGTGGCCTTGTGCACAGGTGGAGGGAAGGAGGCCAGCAGTGGAACACTCCCTCTCTAGGGAGACCTTCACTGTAGAGAACTCACAGGGAGGAGTGTGGCCTTGTGCACAGGAGGAGGGAAGGAGGCCAGCAGTGGAACACTCCCTCTCTAGGGAGACCCTCACTGTACAGAACTCACAGGGAGGAGTGTGGCCTTGTGCACAGGTGGAGGGAAGGAGGCCAGCAGTGGAACACTCCCTCTCTAGGGAGCCCCTCACTGTGCAGAACTCACAGGGAGGAGTGTGGCCTTGTGCACAGGTGGAGGGAAGGAGCCAGCAGTGGAACACTCTCTCTCTAGGGAGACCCTCACTGTACAGAACTCACAGGGAGGAGTGTGGCCTTGTGCACAGGTGGAGGGAAGGAGCCAGCAGTGGAACACTCTCTCTCTAGGGAGACCCTCACTGTAGAGAACTCACAGGGAGGAGTGTGGCCTTGTGCACAGGTGGAGGGAAGGAGGCCAGCAGTGGAACACTCCCTCTCTAGGGAGACCTTCACTGTACAGAACTCACAGGGAGGAGTGTGGCCTTGTGCACAGGTGGAGGGAAGGAGGCCAGCAGTGGAACACTCTCTCTCTAGGGAGCCCCTCACTGTAGAGAACTCACAGGGAGGAGTGTGGCCTTGTGCACAGGTGGAGGGAGGGAGGCCAGCAGTGGAACACTCCCTCTCTAGGGAGACCTTCACTGTACAGAACTCACAGGGAGGAGTGTGGCCTTGTGCACAGGTGGAGGGAAGGAGGCCAGCAGTGGAACACTCCCTCTCTAGGGAGACCCTCACTGTACAGAACTCACAGGGAGGAGTGTGGCCTTGTGCACAGGAGGAGGGAAGGAGGCCAGCAGTGGAACACTCCCTCTCTAGGGAGACCCTCACTGTAGAGAACTCACAGGGAGGAGTGTGGCCTTGTGCACAGGTGGAGGGAAGGAGGCCAGCAGTGGAACACTCTCTCTCTAGGGAGCCCCTCACTGTAGAGAACTCACAGGGAGGAGTGTGGCCTTGGGCACAGGTGGAGGGAAGGAGGCCAGCAGTGGAACACTCCCTCTCTAGGGAGACCTTCACTGTACAGAACTCACAGGGAGGAGTGTGGCCTTGTGCACAGGTGGAGGGGAAGGAGGCCAGCAGTGGAACACTCCCTCTCTAGGGAGACCTCACTGTACAGAACTCACAGGGAGGAGTGTGGCCTTGTGCACAGGTGGAGGGAAGGAGGCCAGCAGTGGAACACTCCCTCTCTAGGGAGACCCTCACTGTACAGAACTCACAAGGAGGAGTGTGGCCTTGTGCACAGGTGGAGGGAAGGAGACCAGCAGTGGAACACTCCCTCTCTAGGGAGACCCTCACTGTACAGAACTCACAGGAGGAGTGTGGCCTTGTGCACAGGAGGAGGGAAGGAGGCCAGCAGTGGAACACTCCCTCTCTAGGGAGACCCTCACAGTACAGAACTCACAGGGAGGAGTGTGGCCTTGTGCACAGGTGGGAGGGAAGGAGGCCAGCAGTGGAACACTCCCTCTCTAGGGAGACCCTCACTGTGCAGAACTCACAGGGAGGAGTGTGGCCTTGTGCACAGGTGGAGGGAAGGAGGACAGCAGTGGACCACTCCCTCTCTAGGGGGACCCTCACTGTGCAGAACTCACAGGGAGGAGTGTGGCCTTGTGCACAGGAGGAGGGAAGGAGGCCAGCAGTGGAACACTCCCTCTCTAGGGAGACCCTCACTGTACAGAACTCACAGGGAGGAGTGTGGCCTTGTGCACAGGTGGAGGGGAAGGAGGCCAGCAGTGGAACACTCCCTCTCTAGGGAGACCCTCACTGTGCAGAACTCACAGGGAGGAGTGTGGCCTTGTGCACAGGTGGAGGGAAGGAGGCCAGCAGTGGAACACTCCCTCTCTAGGGAGACCCTCACTGTACAGAACTCACAGGGAGGAGTGTGGCCTTGTGCACAGGTGGAGGGAAGGGAGACCAGCAGTGGAACACTCCCTCTCTAGGGAGACCCTCACTGTGCAGAACTCACAGGGAGGAGTGTGGCCTTGTGCACAGGTGGAGGGAAGGAGGCCAGCAGTGGAACACTCCCTCTCTAGGGTGCCCCTCACTGTGCAGAACTCACAGGGAGAGTGTGGCCTTGTGCACAGGTGGAGGGAAGGAGGCCAGCAGTGGAACACTCCCTCTCTAGGGAGGACCTTCACTGTACAGAACTCACAGGGAGGAGTGTGGCCTTGTGCACAGGTGGAGGGAAGGTGGCCAGCAGTGGAACACTCCCTCTCTAGGGAGACCCTCACTGTACAGAACTCACAGGGAGGAGTGTGGCCTTGTGCACAGGGTGGAGGGAAGGAGGCCAGCAGTGGAACACTCCCTCTCTAGGGAGACCCTCACTGTAGAGAACTCACAGGGAGGGAGTGTGGCCTTAGGCACAGGTGGAGGGAAGGAGGCCAGCAGTGGAACACTCCTCTCTAGGGAGACCCTCACTGTACAGAACTCACAGGGAGGAGTGTGGCCCTGTGCACAGGTGGAGGGAAGGAGGCCAGCAGTGGAACACTCCCTCTCTAGGGAGACCCTCACTGTACAGAACTCACAGGGAGGAGTGTGGCCTTGTGCACAGGTGGAGGGAAGGAGGCCAGCAGTGGAACACTCCCTCTCTAGGGAGACCTTCACTGTACAGAACTCACAGGGAGGAGTGTGGCCCTGTGCACAGGTGGAGGGAAAGGAGGCCAGCAGTGGAACACTCCCTCTCTAGGGGGACCCTCACTGTAGAGAACTCACAGGGAGGAGTGTGGCCTTTGTGCACAGGTGGAGGGAAGGAGGCCAGCAGTGGAACACTCCCTCTCTAGGGAGATCCTCACTGTAGAGAACTCACAGGGAGGATTGTGGCCTTGTGGCACAGGTGGAGGGAAGGAGGCCAGCAGTGGAACACTCCCTCTCTAGGGAGACCCTCACTGTACAGAACTCACAGGGAGGAGTGTGGCCCTGTGCACAGGTGGAGGGAAGGAGGCCAGCAGTGGAACACTCCCTCTCTAGGGAGACCCTCACTGTACAGAACTCACAGGGAGGAGTGTGGCCTTGTGCACAGGTGGAGGGAAGGAGGCCAGCAGTGGAACACTCCCTCTCTAGGGAGACCCTCACTGTACAGAAACTCACAGGGAGGAGTGTGGCCCTGTGCACAGGTGGAGGGAAGGAGGCCAGCAGTGGAACACTCCCTCTCTAGGGAGACCCTCACTGTACAGAACTCACAGGGAGGAGTGTGGCCTTGGGCACAGGAGGAGGGAAGGAGGCCAGCAGTGGAACACTCCCTCTCTAGGAGACCCTCACTGTACAGAAACTCACAGGGAGGAGTTGGCCTTGTGCACAGGTGGAGGGAAGGAGGCAGCAGTGGAACACTCCCCTCTCTAGGAGACCCTCACTGTACAGAACTCATCAGGGAGGGAAGTGTGGCCTTGTGCACAGGTGGAGGAAGGTGGCCAGCAGTGGAACATCCCTCTCTAGGGAGACCCTCACTGTGCAGAACTCACAGAGAGGAGTGTGGCCTTGGGCACAGGTGGAGGGAAGGAGGCCAGCAGTGGAACACTCCCTCTCTAGGGAGACCCTCACTGTACAGAACTCACAGGGAGGAGTGTGGCCTTGTGCACAGGTGGAGGGAAGGAGGCCAGCAGTGGAACACTCCCTCTCTAGGGAGACCCTCACTGTAGAGAACTCACAGGGAGGAGTGTGGCCTTGTGCACAGGTGGAGGGAAGGAGGCCAGCAGTGGAACACTCCCTCTCTAGGGAGACCCTCACTGTACAGAACTCACAGGGAGGAGTGTGGCCTTGTGCACAGGTGGAGGGAAGGTGGCCAGCAGTGGAACACTCCCTCTCTAGGGAGACCCTCAATGTGCAGAACTCACAGGGAGGAGTGTGGCCTTGTGCACAGGTGGAGGGAAGGAGGCCAGCAGTGGAACACTCTCTCTCTAGGGAGCCCCTCACTGTGCAGAACTCACAGGGAGGAGTGTGGCCTTGGGCACAGGTGGAGGGAAGGAGGCCAGCAGTGGAACACTCCCTCTCTAGGGAGCCCCTCACTGTGCAGAACTCACAGGGAGGAGTGTGGCCTTGTGCACAGGTGGAGGGAAGGAGGCCAGCAGTGGAACACTCCCTCTCTAGGGAGCCCCTCACTGTGCAGAACTCACAGGGAGGAGTGTGGCCTTGTGCACAGGTGGAGGGAAGGAGGCCAGCAGTGGAACACGCCCTCTCTAGGGAGACCTTCACTGTACAGAACTCACAGGGAGGAGTGTGGCCTTGTGCACAGGTGGAGGGAAGGTGGCCAGCAGTGGAACACTCCCTCTCTAGGGAGACCCTCACTGTACAGAACTCACAGGGAGGAGTGTGGCCTTGTGCACAGGTGGAGGGAAGGAGGCCAGCAGTGGAACACTCCCTCTCTAGGGAGACCCTCACTGTAGAGAACTCACAGGGAGGAGTGTGGCCTTAGGCACAGGTGGAGGGAAGGAGGCCAGCAGTGGAACACTCCCTCTCTAGGGAGACCCTCACTGTACAGAACTCACAGGGAGGAGTGTGGCCCTGTGCACAGGTGGAGGGAAGGAGGCCAGCAGTGGAACACTCCCTCTCTAGGGAGACCTTCACTGTACAGAACTCACAGGGAGGAGTGTGGCCCTGTGCACAGGTGGAGGGAAGGAGGCCAGCAGTGGAACACTCCCTCTCTAGGGGGACCCTCACTGTAGAGAACTCACAGGGAGGAGTGTGGCCTTGTGCACAGGTGGAGGGAAGGAGGCCAGCAGTGGAACACTCCCTCTCTAGGGAGACCCTCACTGTAGAGAACTCACAGGGAGGAGTGTGGCCTTGTGCACAGGTGGAGGGAAGGAGGCCAGCAGTGGAACACTCCCTCTCTAGGGAGACCCTCACTGTACAGAACTCACAGGGAGGAGTGTGGCCCTGTGCACAGGTGGAGGGAAGGAGGCCAGCAGTGGAACACTCCCTCTCTAGGGAGCCCCTCACTGTAGAGAACTCACAGGGAGGAGTGTGGCCTTGTGCACAGGTGGAGGGAGGGAGGCCAGCAGTGGAACACTCCCTCTCTAGGGAGACCTTCACTGTACAGAACTCACAGGGAGGAGTGTGGCCTTGTGCACAGGTGGAGGGAAGGAGGCCAGCAGTGGAACACTCCCTCTCTAGGGAGACCCTCACTGTACAGAACTCACAGGGAGGAGTGTGGCCTTGTGCACAGGTGGAGGGAAGGAGGCCAGCAGTGGAACACTCCCTCTCTAGGGAGACCCTCACTGTACAGAACTCACAGGGAGGAGTGTGGCCTTGTGCACAGGTGGAGGGAAGGAGGCCAGCAGTGGAACACTCCCTCTCTAGGGAGACCCTCACTGTACAGAACTCACAAGGAGGAGTGTGGCCTTGTGCACAGGTGGAGGGAAGGAGGCCAGCAGTGGAACACTCCCTCTCTAGGGAGACCCTCACTGTACAGAACTCACAGGGAGGAGTGTGGCCTTGTGCACAGGTGGAGGGAAGGAGGCCAGCAGTGGAACACTCCCTCTCTAGGGAGACCCTCACTGTACAGAACTCACAAGGAGGAGTGTGGCCTTGTGCACAGGTGGAGGGAAGGAGGCCAGCAGTGGAACACTCCCTCTCTAGGGAGACCCTCACTGTACAGAACTCACAGGGAGGAGTGTGGCCTTGTGCACAGGTGGAGGGAAGGAGGCCAGCAGTGGAACACTCCCTCTCTAGGGAGACCCTCACTGTACAGAACTCACAGGGAGGAGTGTGGCCTTGTGCACAGGTGGAGGGAAGGAGGCCAGCAGTGGAACACTCCCTCTCTAGGGAGACCCTCACTGTACAGAACTCACAAGGAGGAGTGTGGCCTTGTGCACAGGTGGAGGGAAGGAGGCCAGCAGTGGAACACTCCCTCTCTAGGGAGACCCTCACTGTACAGAACTCACAGGGAGGAGTGTGGCCTTGTGCACAGGAGGAGGGAAGGAGGCCAGCAGTGGAACACTCCCTCTCTAGGGAGACCCTCACTGTACAGAACTCACAGGGAGGAGTGTGGCCTTGTGCACAGGTGGAGGTAAGGAGGCCAGCAGTGGAACACTCCCTCTCTAGGGAGACCCTCACTGTGCAGAACTCGCAGGGAGGAGTGTGGCCTTGTGCACAGGTGGAGGGAAGGAGGACAGCAGTGGACCACTCCCTCTCTAGGGGGACCCTCACTGTGCAGAACTCACAGGGAGGAGTGTGGCCTTGTGCACAGGAGGAGGGAAGGAGGCCAGCAGTGGAACACTCCCTCTCTAGGGAGACCCTCACTGTACAGAACTCACAGGGAGGAGTGTGGCCTTGTGCACAGGTGGAGGGAAGGAGACCAGCAGTGGAACACTCCCTCTCTAGGGAGACCCTCACTGTACAGAACTCACAGGGAGGAGTGTGGCCTTGTGCACAGGTGGAGGGAAGGAGACCAGCAGTGGAACACTCCCTCTCTAGGGAGACCCTCACTGTGCAGAACTCACAGGGAGGAGTGTGGCCTTGTGCACAGGTGGAGGGAAGGAGGCCAGCAGTGGAACACTCCCTCTCTAGGGAGCCCCTCACTGTGCAGAACTCACAGGGAGGAGTGTGGCCTTGTGCACAGGTGGAGGGAAGGAGGCCAGCAGTGGAACACTCCCTCTCTAGGGAGGACCTTCACTGTACAGAACTCACAGGGAGGAGTGTGGCCTTGTGCACAGGTGGAGGGAAGGTGGCCAGCAGTGGAACACTCCCTCTCTAGGGAGACCCTCACTGTACAGAACTCACAGGGAGGAGTGTGGCCTTGTGCACAGGTGGAGGGAAGGAGGCCAGCAGTGGAACACTCCCTCTCTAGGGAGACCCTCACTGTAGAGAACTCACAGGGAGGAGTGTGGCCTTAGGCATAGGTGGAGGGAAGGAGGCCAGCAGTGGAACACTCCCTCTCTAGGGAGACCCTCACTGTACAGAACTCACAGGGAGGAGTGTGGCCCTGTGCACAGGTGGAGGGAAGGAGGCCAGCAGTGGAACACTCCCTCTCTAGGGAGACCCTCACTGTACAGAACTCACAGGGAGGAGTGTGGCCTTGTGCACAGGTGGAGGGAAGGAGGCCAGCAGTGGAACACTCCCTCTCTAGGGAGACCTTCACTGTACAGAACTCACAGGGAGGAGTGTGGCCCTGTGCACAGGTGGAGGGAAGGAGGCCAGCAGTGGAACACTCCCTCTCTAGGGGACCCTCACTGTAGAGAACTCACAGGGAGGAGTGTGGCCTTGTGCACAGGTGGAGGGAAGGAGGCCAGCAGTGGAACACTCCCTCTCTAGGGAGACCCTCACTGTAGAGAACTCACAGGGAGGAGTGTGGCCTTGTGCACAGGTGGAGGGAAGGAGGCCAGCAGTGGAACACTCCCTCTCTAGGGAGACCCTCACTGTACAGAACTCACAGGGAGGAGTGTGGCCCTGTGCACAGGTGGAGGGAAGGAGGCCAGCAGTGGAACACTCCCTCTCTAGGGAGACCCTCACTGTACAGAACTCACAGGGAGGAGTGTGGCCTTGTGCACAGGTGGAGGGAAGGAGGCCAGCAGTGGAACACTCCCTCTCTAGGGAGACCCTCACTGTACAGAACTCACAGGGAGGAGTGTGGCCCTGTGCACAGGTGGAGGGAAGGAGGCCAGCAGTGGAACACTCCCTCTCTAGGGAGACCCTCACTGTACAGAACTCACAGGGAGGAGTGTGGCCTTGGGCACAGGAGGAGGGAAGGAGGCCAGCAGTGGAACACTCCCTCTCTAGGGAGACCCTCACTGTACAGAACTCACAGGGAGGAGTGTGGCCTTGTGCACAGGTGGAGGGAAGGAGGCAGCAGTGGAACACTCCCTCTCTAGGGAGACCCTCACTGTACAGAACTCACAGGGAGGAGTGTGGCCTTGTGCACAGGTGGAGGGAAGGTGGCCAGCAGTGGAACACTCCCTCTCTAGGGAGACCCTCACTGTGCAGAACTCACAGAGAGGAGTGTGGCCTTGGGCACAGGTGGAGGGAAGGAGGCCAGCAGTGGAACACTCCCTCTCTAGGGAGACCCTCACTGTACAGAACTCACAGGGAGGAGTGTGGCCTTGTGCACAGGTGGAGGGAAGGAGGCCAGCAGTGGAACACTCCCTCTCTAGGGAGACCCTCACTGTAGAGAACTCACAGGGAGGAGTGTGGCCTTGTGCACAGGTGGAGGGAAGGAGGCCAGCAGTGGAACACTCCCTCTCTAGGGAGACCCTCACTGTACAGAACTCACAGGGAGGAGTGTGGCCTTGTGCACAGGTGGAGGGAAGGTGGCCAGCAGTGGAACACTCCCTCTCTAGGGAGACCCTCAATGTGCAGAACTCACAGGGAGGAGTGTGGCCTTGTGCACAGGTGGAGGGAAGGAGGCCAGCAGTGGAACACTCTCTCTCTAGGGAGCCCCTCACTGTGCAGAACTCACAGGGAGGAGTGTGGCCTTGGGCACAGGTGGAGGGAAGGAGGCCAGCAGTGGAACACTCCCTCTCTAGGGAGCCCCTCACTGTGCAGAACTCACAGGGAGGAGTGTGGCCTTGTGCACAGGTGGAGGGAAGGAGGCCAGCAGTGGAACACTCCCTCTCTAGGGAGCCCCTCACTGTGCAGAACTCACAGGGAGGAGTGTGGCCTTGTGCACAGGTGGAGGGAAGGAGGCCAGCAGTGGAACACGCCCTCTCTAGGGAGACCTTCACTGTACAGAACTCACAGGGAGGAGTGTGGCCTTGTGCACAGGTGGAGGGAAGGTGGCCAGCAGTGGAACACTCCCTCTCTAGGGAGACCCTCACTGTACAGAACTCACAGGGAGGAGTGTGGCCTTGTGCACAGGTGGAGGGAAGGAGGCCAGCAGTGGAACACTCCCTCTCTAGGGAGACCCTCACTGTAGAGAACTCACAGGGAGGAGTGTGGCCTTAGGCACAGGTGGAGGGAAGGAGGCCAGCAGTGGAACACTCCCTCTCTAGGGAGACCCTCACTGTACAGAACTCACAGGGAGGAGTGTGGCCCTGTGCACAGGTGGAGGGAAGGAGGCCAGCAGTGGAACACTCCCTCTCTAGGGAGACCCTCACTGTAGAGAACTCACAGGGAGGAGTGTGGCCTTGTGCACAGGTGGAGGGAAGGAGGCCAGGAGTGGAACACTCCCTCTCTAGGGGGACCCTCACTGTAGAGAACTCACAGGGAGGAGTGTGGCCTTGTGCACAGGTGGAGGGAAGGAGGCCAGCAGTGGAACACTCCCTCTCTAGGGAGACCCTCACTGTAGAGAACTCACAGGGAGGAGTGTGGCCTTGTGCACAGGTGGAGGGAAGGAGGCCAGCAGTGGAACACTCCCTCTCTAGGGAGACCCTCACTGTACAGAACTCACAGGGAGGAGTGTGGCCCTGTGCACAGGTGGAGGGAAGGAGGCCAGCAGTGGAACACTCCCTCTCTAGGGAGACCCTCACTGTACAGAACTCACAGGGAGGAGTGTGGCCTTGTGCACAGGTGGAGGGAAGGAGGCCAGCAGTGGAACACTCCCTCTCTAGGGAGACCCTCACTGTACAGAACTCACAGGGAGGAGTGTGGCCCTGTGCACAGGTGGAGGGAAGGAGGCCAGCAGTGGAACACTCCCTCTCTAGGGAGACCCTCACTGTACAGAACTCACAGGGAGGAGTGTGGCCTTGGGCACAGGAGGAGGGAAGGAGGCCAGCAGTGGAACACTCCCTCTCTAGGGAGACCCTCACTGTACAGAACTCACAGGGAGGAGTGTGGCCTTGTGCACAGGTGGAGGGAAGGAGGCAGCAGTGGAACACTCCCTCTCTAGGGAGACCCTCACTGTACAGAACTCACAGGGAGGAGTGTGGCCTTGGGCACAGGAGGAGGGAAGGAGGCCAGCAGTGGAACACTCCCTCTCTAGGGAGACCCTCACTGTACAGAACTCACAGGGAGGAGTGTGGCCTTGTGCACAGGTGGAGGGAAGGAGGTAGCAGTGGAACACTCCCTCTCTAGGGAGACCCTCACTGTACAGAACTCACAGGGAGGAGTGTGGCCTTGGGCACAGGTGGAGGGAAGGTGGTCAGCAGTGGAACACTCCCTCTCTAGGGAGACCCTCACTGTAGAGAACTCACAGGGAGGAGTGTGGCCTTGTGCACAGGTGGAGGGAAGGAGGCAGCAGTGGAACACTCCCTCTCTAGGGAGACCCTCACTGTACAGAACTCACAGAAAGGAGTGTGGCCTTGGGCACAGGTGGAGGGAAGGTGGTCAGCAGTGGAACACTCCCTCTCTAGGGAGACCCTCACTGTACAGAACTCACAGGGAGGAGTGTGGCCTTGTGCACAGGTGGAGGGAAGGAGGCAGCAGTGGAACACTCCCTCTCTAGGGAGACCCTCACTGTGCAGAACTCACAGGGAGGAGTGTGGCCTTGGGCACAGGAGGAGGGAAGGAGGCCAGCAGTAGAACACTCCCTCTCTAGGGAGACACTCACTGTAGAGAACTCACAGGGAGGAGTGTGGCCTTGTGCACAGGTGGAGGGAAGGAGGACAGCAGTAGAACACTCCCTCTCTAGGGAGACCTTCACTGTACAGAACTCACAGGGAGGAGTGTGGCCTTGTGCACAGGAGGAGGGAAGGAGGCCAGCAGTGGAACACTCCCTCTCTAGGGAGACCCTCACTGTACAGAACTCACAGGGAGGAGTGTGGCCTTGTGCACAGGTGGAGGGAAGGAGGCCAGCAGTGGAACACTCCCTCTCTAGGGAGACCCTCACTGTGCAGAACTCACAGGGAGGAGTGTGGCCTTGGGCACAGGTGGAGGGAAGGAGGCCAGCAGTGGAACACTCCCTCTCTAGGGAGACCCTCACTGTACAGAACTCACAGGGAGGAGTGTGGCCTTGTGCACAGGAGGAGGGAAGGAGGCCAGCAGTGGAACACTCCCTCTCTAGGGAGACCCTCACTGTACAGAACTCACAGGGAGGAGTGTGGCTTTGTGCACAGGTGGAGGGAAGGAGGCCAGCAGTGGAACACTCCCTCTCTAGGGAGACCCTCACTGTACAGAACTCACAGGGAGGAGTGTGGCCTTGTGCACAGGTGGAGGGAAGGAGGCCAGCAGTGGAACACTCCCTCTCTAGGGAGACCCTCACTGTAGAGAACTCACAGGGAGGAGTGTGGCCTTGTGCACAGGTGGAGGGAAGGAGGCAGCAGTGGAACACTCCCTCTCTAGGGAGACCCTCACTGTACAGAACTCACAGGGAGGAGTGTGGCCTTGTGCACAGGAGGATGGAAGGAGGCCAGCAGTGGAACACTCCCTCTCTAGGGAGACCCTCAGTGTGCAGAACTCACAGGGAGGAGTGTGGCCTTGTGCACAGGTGGAGGGAAGGAGGCCAGCAGTGGAACACTCCCTCTCTAGGGAGACCCTCACTGTAGAGAACTCACAGGGAGGAGTGTGGCCTTGTGCACAGGTGGAGGGAAGGAGGCAGCAGTGGAACACTCCCTCTCTAGGGAGACCCTCACTGTACAGAACTCACAGGGAGGAGTGTGGACTTGTGCACAGGAGGATGGAAGGAGGCCAGCAGTGGAACACTCCCTCTCTAGGGAGACCCTCACTGTACAGAACTCACAGGGAGAGTGTGGCCTTGTGCACAGGAGGATGGAAGGAGGCCAGCAGTGGAACACTCCCTCTCTAGGGAGACCCTCACTGTACAGAACTCACAGGGAGGAGTGTGGCCTTGTGCACAGGTGGAGGGAAGGCAGCCAGCAGTGGAACACTCCCTCTCTAGGGAGACCCTCACTGTACAGAACTCACAGGGAGGAGTGTGGCCTTGGGCACAGGTGGAGGGAAGGAGGCCAGCAGTGGAACACTCCCTCTCTAGGGAGACCTTCACTGTACAGAACTCACAGGGAGGAGTGTGGCCTTGTGCACAGGTGGAGGGAAGGAGGCCAGCAGTGGAACACTCCCTCTCTAGGGAGCCCCTCACTGTGCAGAACTCACAGGGAGGAGTGTGGCCTTGTGCACAGGTGGAGGGAAGGAGGCCAGCAGTGGAACACTCCCTCTCTAGGGACACCCTCACTGTGCAGAACTCACAGGGAGGAGTGTGGCCTTGTGCACAGGTGGAGGGAAGGAGGCCAGCAGTGGAACACTCCCTCTCTAGGGAGACCCTCACTGTACAGAACTCACAGGGAGGAGTGTGGCCTTGTGCACAGGTGGAGGGAAGGCAGCCAGCAGTGGAACACTCCCTCTCTAGGGAGACCCTCACTGTACAGAACTCACAGGGAGGAGTGTGGCCTTGTGCACAGGTGGAGGGAAGGAGGCCAGCAGTGGAACACTCCCTCTCTAGGGAGACCCTCACTGTAGAGAACTCACAGGGAGGAGTGTGGCCTTGTGCACAGGTGGAGGGAAGGCAGCCAGCAGTGGAACACTCCCTCTATAGGGAGACCCTCACTGTACAGAACTCACAGGGAGGAGTGTGGCCTTGTGCACAGGTGGAGGGAAGGAGTCCAGCAGTGGAACACTCCCTCTCTAGGGAGACCCTCACTGTACAGAACTCACAGGGAGGAGTGTGGCCTTGTGCACAGGTGGAGGGAAGGCAGCCAGCAGTGGAACACTCCCTCTCTAGGGAGACCCTCACTGTACAGAACTCACAGGGAGGAGTGTGGCCTTGTGCACAGGTGGAGGGAAGGAGGCCAGCAGTGGAACACTCCCTCTCTAGGGAGACCCTCACTGTACAGAACTCACAGGGAGGAGTGTGGCCTTGGGCACAGGTGGAGGGAAGGAGGCCAGCAGTGGAACACTCTCTCTCTAGGGAGACCCTCACTGTACAGAACTCACAGGGAGGAGTGTGGCCTTGTGCACAGGTGGAGGGAAGGAGGCCAGCAGTGGAACACTCCCTCTCTAGGGAGACCCTCACTGTAGAGAACTCACAGGGAGGAGTGTGGCCTTGTGCACAGGTGGAGGGAAGGCAGCCAGCAGTGGAACACTCCCTCTCTAGGGAGACCCTCACTGTACAGAACTCACAGGGAGGAGTGTGGCCTTGTGCACAGGAGGAGGGAAGGAGGCCAGCAGTGGAACACTCCCTCTCTAGGGAGACCCTCACTGTGCAGAACTCACAGGGAGGAGTGTGGCCTTGTGCACAGGTGGAGGGAAGGAGGCCAGCAGTGGAACACTCCCTCTCTAGGGAGACCCTCACTGTGCAGAACTCACAGGGAGGAGTGTGGCCTTGTGCACAGGTGGAGGGAAGGAGGCCAGCAGTGGAACACTCCCTCTCTAGGGAGACCCTCACTGCACAGAACTCACAGGGAGGAGTGTGGCCTTGTGCACAGGTGGAGGGAAGGAGGCCAGCAGTGGAACACTCCCTCTCTAGGGAGACCCTCACTGTAGAGAACTCACAGGGAGGAGTGTGGCCTTGTGCACAGGTGGAGGGAAGGAGGCCAGCAGTGGAACACTCCCTCTCTAGGGAGACCTTCACTGTAGAGAACTCACAGGGAGGAGTGTGGCCTTGGGCACAGGTGGAGGGAAGGAGGCCAGCAGTGGAACACTCCCTCTCTAGGGAGACCCTCACTGCACAGAACTCACAGGGAGGAGTGTGGCCTTGGGCACAGGTGGAGGGAAGGAGGCCAGCAGTGGAACACTCCCTCTCTAGGGAGACCCTCACTGTACAGAACTCACAGGGAGGAGTGTGGCCTTGGGCACAGGTGGAGGGAAGGAGGCCAGCAGTGGAACACTCCCTCTCTAGGGAGACCCTCACTGTACAGAACTCACAGGGAGGAGTGTGGCCTTGTGCACAGGTGGAGGGAAGGAGGCCAGCAGTGGAACACTCCCTCTCTAGGGAGACCCTCACTGTACAGAACTCACAGGGAGGAGTGTGGCCTTGTGCACAGGTGGAGGGAAGGAGGCCAGCAGTGGAACACTCCCTCTCTAGGGAGACCCTCACTGTACAGAACTCACAGGGAGGAGTGTGGCCTTGGGCACAGGAGGAGGGAAGGAGGTCAGCAGTGGAACACTCCCTCTCTAGGGAGACCCTCACTGCACAGAACTCACAGGGAGGAGTGTGGCCTTGGGCACAGGTGGAGGGAAGGAGGCCAGCAGTGGAACACTCCCTCTCTAGGGAGACCCTCACTGCACAGAACTCACAGGGAGGAGTGTGGCCTTGGGCACAGGTGGAGGGAAGGAGGCCAGCAGTGGAACACTCCCTCTCTAGGGAGACCCTCACTGTAGAGAACTCACAGGGAGGAGTGTGGCCTTGGGCACAGGTGGAGGGAAGGAGGCCAGCAGTGGAACACTCCCTCTCTAGGGAGACCCTCACTGTAGAGAACTCACAGGGAGGAGTGTGGCCTTGTGCACAGGTGGAGGGAAGGAGGCCAGCAGTGGAACACTCCCTCTCTAGGGAGACCCTCACTGTACAGAACTCACAGGGAGGAGTGTGGCCTTGTGCACAGGTGGAGGGAGGGAGGCCAGCAGTGGAACACTCCCTCTCTAGGGAGACCCTCACTGTAGAGAACTCACAGGGAGGAGTGTGGCCTTGTGCACAGGTGGAGGGAAGGAGGCCAGCAGTGGAACACTCCCTCTCTAGGGAGACCCTCACTGTACAGAACTCACAGGGAGGAGTGTGGCCTTGGGCACAGGTGGAGGGAAGGAGGCCAGCAGTGGAACACTCCCTCTCTAGGGAGACCCTCACTGTACAGAACTCACAGGGAGGAGTGTGGCCTTGTGCACAGGAGGAGGGAAGGAGGCCAGCAGTGGAACACTCCCTCTCTAGGGAGACCCTCACTGTACAGAACTCACAGGGAGGAGTGTGGCCTTGTGCACAGGTGGAGGGAAGGAGGCCAGCAGTGGAACACTCCCTCTCTAGGGAGACCCTCACTGTGCAGAACTCACAGGGAGGAGTGTGGCCTTGGGCACAGGTGGAGGGAAGGAGGCCAGCAGTGGAACACTCCCTCTCTAGGGAGACCCTCACTGTAGAGAACTCACAGGGAGGAGTGTGGCCTTGGGCACAGGTGGAGGGAAGGAGGCAGCAGTGGAACACTCCCTCTCTAGGGAGACCTTCACTGTACAGAACTCACAGGGAGGAGTGTGGCCTGTGCACTGGTGGAGGGAAGGAGGCCAGCAGTGGAACACTCCCTCTCTAGGGAGACCCTCACTGTACAGAACACACAGGGAGGAGTGTGGCCTTGGGCACAGGTGGAGGGAAGGAGGCCAGCAGTGGAACACTCCCTCTCTAGGGAGACCCTCACTGTAGAGAACTCACAGGGAGGAGTGTGGCCTTGTGCACAGGTGGAGGGAAAAAGGCAGCAGTGGAACACTCCCTCTCTAGGGAGACCCTCACTGTAGAGAACTCACAGGGAGGAGTGTGGCCTTGTGCACAGGTGGAGGGAAGGAGGCCAGCAGTGGAACACTCCCTCTCTAGGGAGACCCTCACTGTAGAGAACTCACAGGGAGGAGTGTGGCCTTGTGCACAGGTGGAGGGAAAAAGGCAGCAGTGGAACACTCCCTCTCTAGGGAGACCCTCACTGTAGAGAACTCACAGGGAGGAGTGTGGCCTTGTGCACAGGTGGAGGGAAAAAGGCAGCAGTGGAACACTCCCTCTCTAGGGAGACCCTCACTGTACAGAACTCACAGGGAGGAGTGTGGCCTTGGGCACAGGTGGAGGGAAGGAGGCCAGCAGTGGAACACTCCCTCTCTAGGGAGACCCTCACTGTACAGAACTCACAGGGAGGAGTGTGGCCTTGGGCACAGGTGGAGGGAAGGAGCCAGCAGTGGAACACTCCCTCTCTAGGGAGACCCTCACTGTACAGAACTCACAGGGAGGAGTGTGGCCTTGTGCACAGGTGGAGGGAAGGAGGCCAGCAGTGGAACACTCCCTCTCTAGGGAGACCTTCACTGTACAGAACTCACAGGGAGGAGTGTGGCCTTGGGCACAGGTGGAGGGAAGGAGCCAGCAGTGGAACACTCCCTCTCTAGGGAGACCCTCACTGTACAGAACTCACAGGGAGGAGTGTGGCCTTGTGCACAGGTGGAGGGAAGGAGGCCAGCAGTGGAACACTCCCTCTCTAGGGAGACCCTCACTGTAGAGAACTCACAGGGAGGAGTGTGGCCTTGTGCACAGGAGGAGGGAAGGAGGCCAGCAGTGGACCACTCCCTCTCTAGGGAGACCCTCACTGTAGAGAACTCACAGGGAGGAGTGTGGCCTTGTGCACAGGAGGAGGGAAGGAGGCCAGCAGTGGACCACTCCCTCTCTAGGGAGACCCTCACTGTAGAGAACTCACAGGGAGGAGTGTGGCCTTGTGCACAGGTGGAGGGAAGGAGGCCAGCAGTGGAACACTCCCTCTCTAGGGAGACCCTCACTGTACAGAACTCACAGGGAGGAGTGTGGCCTTGTGCACAGGTGGAGGGAAGGAGGCCAGCAGTGGAACACTCCCTCTCTAGGGAGACCCTCACTGTACAGAACTCACAGGGAGGAGTGTGGCCTTGTGCACAGGTGGAGGGAAGGAGGCCAGCAGTGGAACACTCCCTCTCTAGGGAGACCCTCACTGCACAGAACTCACAGGGAGGAGTGTGGCCTTGGGCACAGGTGGAGGGAAGGAGGCCAGCAGTGGAACACTCCCTCTCTAGGGAGACCCTCACTGTACAGAACTCACAGGGAGGAGTGTGGCCTTGGGCACAGGTGGAGGGAAGGAGCCAGCAGTGGAACACTCCCTCTCTAGGGAGACCCTCACTGTACAGAACTCACAGGGAGGAGTGTGGCCTTGTGCACAGGTGGAGGGAAGGAGGCCAGCAGTGGAACACTCCCTCTCTAGGGAGACCTTCACTGTACAGAACTCACAGGGAGGAGTGTGGCCTTGGGCACAGGTGGAGGGAAGGAGCCAGCAGTGGAACACTCCCTCTCTAGGGAGACCCTCACTGTACAGAACTCACAGGGAGGAGTGTGGCCTTGTGCACAGGTGGAGGGAAGGAGGCCAGCAGTGGAACACTCCCTCTCTAGGGAGACCCTCACTGTAGAGAACTCACAGGGAGGAGTGTGGCCTTGTGCACAGGAGGAGGGAAGGAGGCCAGCAGTGGACCACTCCCTCTCTAGGGAGACCCTCACTGTAGAGAACTCACAGGGAGGAGTGTGGCCTTGTGCACAGGAGGAGGGAAGGAGGCCAGCAGTGGACCACTCCCTCTCTAGGGAGACCCTCACTGTAGAGAACTCACAGGGAGGAGTGTGGCCTTGTGCACAGGTGGAGGGAAGGAGGCCAGCAGTGGAACACTCCCTCTCTAGGGAGACCCTCACTGTACAGAACTCACAGGGAGGAGTGTGGCCTTGTGCACAGGTGGAGGGAAGGAGGCCAGCAGTGGAACACTCCCTCTCTAGGGAGACCTTCACTGTACAGAACTCACAGGGAGGAGTGTGGCCTTGTGCACAGGTGGAGGGAAGGAGGCAGCAGTGGAACACTCCCTCTCTAGGGAGACCCTCACTGTACACAACTCACAGGGAGGAGTGTGGCCTTGTGCACAGGTGGAGGGAAGGAGGCCAGCAGTGGAACACTCCCTCTCTAGGGGGACCCTCACTGTACAGAACTCACAGGGAGGAGTGTGGCCTTGTGCACAGGTGGAGGGAAGGAGGCCAGCAGTGGAACACTCCCTCTCTAGGGAGACCCTCACTGTAGAGAACTCACAGGGAGGACTGTGGCCTTGTGCACAGGTGGAGGGAAGGAGGCCAGCAGTGGAACACTCCCTCTCTAGGGAGACCCTCACTGTACAGAACTCACAGGGAGGAGTGTGGCCATGTGCACAGGTGGAGGGAAGGAGGCCAGCAGTGGAACACTCCCTCTCTAGGGAGACCCTCACTGTACAGAACTCACAGGGAGGAGTGTGGCCATGTGCACAGGTGGAGGGAAGGAGGCCAGCAGTGGAACACTCCCTCTCTAGGGAGACCCTCACTGTGCAGAACTCACAGGGAGGAGTGTGGCCTTGTGCACAGGTGGAGGGAAGGAGGCCAGCAGTGGAACACTCCCTCTCTAGGGAGACCCTCACTGTAGAGAACTCACAGGGAGGACTGTGGCCTTGTGCACAGGTGGAGGGAAGGAGGCCAGCAGTGGAACACTCCCTCTCTAGGGAGACCCTCACTGTACAGAACTCACAGGGAGGAGTGTGGCCTTGTGCACAGGTGGAGGGAAGGAGGCCAGCAGTGGAACACTCCCTCTCTAGGGAGACCCTCACTGTACAGAACTCACAGGGAGGAGTGTGGCCTTGTGCACAGGTGGAGGGCAGGAGGCCAGCAGTGGAACACTCCCTCTCTAGGGAGACCCTCACTGTGCAGAACTCACAGGGAGGAGTGTGGCCTTGTGCACAGGTGGAGGGAAGGAGGCCAGCAGTGGAACACTCCCTCTCTAGGGAGACCCTCACTGTACAGAACTCACAGGGAGGAGTGTGGCCTGTGCACAGGTGGAGGGAAGGAGGACAGCAGTGGAACACTCCCTCTCTAGGGAGCCCCTCACTGTACAGAACTCACAGGGAGGAGTGTGGCCTTGTGCACAGGTGGAGGGAAGGAGGCCAGCAGTGGAACACTCCCTCTCTAGGGAGACCCTCACTGTACAGAACTCACAGGGAGGAGTGTGGCCTTGTGCACAGGTGGAGGGAAGGAGGCCAGCAGTGGAACACTCCCTCTCTAGGGAGACCTTTAGTGCCCAGAACTCACAAGCACAACAGAGTGGATGCGCATGGCCTTCAGAGGAGCCAGGAGCCGTTAGGGCCACAGCCCTCTTCTCCACGTCCACAGAACAGACTCCTTTGGGGAACAAGGTGGTGAGAAGGGGTGAGACAGCCAGTCTGTGCATTTCTTAGGGCTGCCATGATTGTATTATAAGCTGCATGGCTTGACTTTATTACCTCAACGTTCTGGAGGCCAGAATTCTGGAATCAGGGCTTCAGCAGAGTGTTTCTCTCTCAGAGCAGCTTGGCAGGGTCCTTCCTCTCCTCCTCAGTCTCTGGTCGTTACTGGAGAGCTTCAGTGTTGCTTGGTTGCAGAAACAGAGGAACAGTTATCGAAGGGTGCCTACTGAGGCCCAGGAGAGAATTCAGAGCCATCCCAACAGGCAGAGACCTGGCAAGGCTCTGGGCTGGAGGAAGCCTCGGTAGGTGAGGAGGTACAGCCAAGGAGTCGGGCAGGGCCACTGATGGAGAGTCTAGGAAGAAGGGTTGGGGTGAGGGTTCTCCTGCCCTAACCCACCCCATAGGACTCCTGGAGAGAGACCAGCCCAGGGGACTAGATGAGGAGCCTGAGCAGAAATGGAGGGTGACCAGACACAGGAAGGGGGCTATGCCTGCTCATGGATGGGCGGGGTGCTGTGCCAGCCCTGGACTTTATCAGAAGTGCACTGATGGGCCCAGGAGAGGGTTCAGGAGCCTGCCAGGAGCCTGGGCAGGAAGAGAAGCTGCTGTTCCCTCCTTTTTTTTTTTTTTTAATGTATTTTGTAGTTGTAGATGGACACAATTCCTTTATTGGAGGTGGGTGGGTACCAGGGATTGATCTCAGGGGCACTTGACCACTGAGCCATATCTCCAGCCCTATTTTCTATTTTATTAGAGACAAGGTGTCACAGAGTTGCTTGGCACCTTGCCACTGCTGAGGCTGGCTTTGAATTCACAATCCTCCTGCCTCAGGAGGATTTTTTTTTTTTTTTAATTGTGGCGCAAGGATGGAACTAGTGCTCACATGTGCTAGGCAAGCGCTCCACCACTAAGTCATAGCCCTGCCCCTGCTGTTCCCTCTTGTTCAGGGAAAGACCTTCTCTCCTTTGAACACGGGCAGTCCACTTCCTCATCCGGTCATCTTCTGTTCATTCAGGACAACTGAATCAACTACTGGGACCTGGGATCAGAGGATACCTACTAGGTGGTGCAGGGAGGCATTTATGAGTAGGAATTTCTATGAAAATTTAAAAACACAGACTCTTACCATAGCTGGAAACCCGGGTCTGTGTGTGGAGGGAAGCAGCTGAGGTCTGAATATTGGCCCGGGGGTGGCAGTGACAACACAACAATGTCCTGCCATGGGGTATGACCATCTCTGGTGACAGCATCAGTGTCCTAGGACCAATGCTAAGCACGGGTTTTCAGAGCCACCACAGCAGAGGGGGTGTTCTGAGCAGCCCCGCTGCACCTCTCCCACCTGCTTTCTACCCCACGTGATCTGTGGGCCCACCGTGACCTCCCCCAGATGTCTCCAGCCTGGACTCATCCCAGGCACTGAGTCCCGTCACCCGCCTGCTGGTCCCGGGCACCCAGCTCCTTGGCCCTGGATGCGACTGGGAACCAAGCTCCAAGTTCCCAGGGTCCACTGGCACCAGGAGACGGCCATGGGCCACAGATGACCCCTTTGGGACTAGGGCAGGGTGGAGGGGATCATCCGTCTCAGCACTGGTGTGCCCACCCCACAACAGATGAGAAATAGAGCAGGTTCCAAGTGCAGACAGAACATCAGCAGACACTTGGAAATAAAGCACCCATCACAAAGACATATTTGGTAAAAAACAAAATTTATGTACCAGTCTCCCACTGAAAAGGCCAGCCCAGAAAGTTCTGAAATGGCTTAGAGGCACCAGCCTAGCATCAGGCTTCAGAACTGGCTGTGTCGGCAGAGGGTCAGGACGGCAGGGCTCAGGCCAGAGTCCCGTGGGGGCCCGGGGAAGGCATGGACGGTGCTTCCTACAGGGCCTGGAACCCAGGTCTGTGCAGGAGCGAAGGGTGTTGCTGGTTGGGCAGTGCAGAAGGCAGGACCCCCATCACATGTGGAGGGACTCTGAAGCCTTGGGGGCATACACAGTGTTGAGGAGGGGAAAGGGCAGGACTCAGGAAGGGGAGTGAGTCTGGCTGGTCTTTCAGGCCACCAAGGCCACCATGGCCCAGGTGCCTGGCTGTGCACTAGGGGTGTGCTTTCCCTCAATGCATTCAACCTGCTGTCTCCACCCAGACCTCCTCCCTGCTGCAGCCCTGGGGTCCTCCGGCCCTCTGGCAGGCCCTCTGGTCATGAGATAACTCTGTGCGCTGGCCAGAGAGAAGCAGGAAGCCTGGCAGCAAGGCCCTCAACAAATGCCTGCTTTATTAGAAACCCACGTGCACCCCACCACGAAGCACGGGGTGCCTGGCTCCCAGGCCCTTCCCCACCCCACATAGAGGGGCTCCCCAAGGAGCGGCGAGGGCAGCCCACAGGACACCGGGCCCCCAGGGGCACTGCTTGCCACTGGCAGTAGCTGGGAACCTGGGGCCTGTCTGGGTCCTTCTGCTGACCAGGGCGCAGGGCATAGCTGGCCCACAGACGGTCCCTGGAGGTCCTGGCTCAGGAGGAGGAGACCGGGTAGCCGCGGTGGTTGTGCGAGGCCTCGCCGACCGTCAGCGTCAGGGACAGGCTGGGCTTGCGCTCCGCCGCCGCCTCCAGGCAGGGCCGCAGGGGTCGCGCTTTGAAGAAGTCTGAGACGTACCGGACCTGAGCGGGCGGAAGAGCAGGGTCGAGGGTGGCGGTAGGGTCCCAGGGAGGGTGGGGGGAGGGTCTGGGGGAGGCCCCGAGGA
Organism: Callospermophilus lateralis; assembly: GCF_048772815.1. NCBI lineage: Eukaryota > Metazoa > Chordata > Mammalia > Rodentia > Sciuridae > Callospermophilus > Callospermophilus lateralis. The sequence continues at coordinate 224,909,499 of NC_135305.1, read as the reverse complement.
AGCGCCCGGGTGGGTGGGGCTGGGACTCACAGTGAGGCCGGCCACCAGCGCCCCCTGCAGGAGGCCGACGAGGACGTCGCTCCAGTGGTGCTTGTGGTCAGACACGCGGGTGTAGCCCACGTACAGGGCGAAGGCCACCAAGAAGAACTGCACGGTGGGCCGCAGCAGCCGCGCCCACTTCCCGCGGAGCCGCGCCTGCACATACAGCTGCGGCGGGAGCGCGTCAGCGGGGCCCAGGCCCGCGCGGCTCGGCCAGGGCAGGGGCACCTGGAGCCCCAGCAAGCCCAGCCGGTGCGGCCACTCGGGGCTCTGGGGCCAGGGTAGGGGCTCAGGAACCCCGAGCCCCACGGGCAAACCCACCTGCACCTCCTCCACCTCCCTGAGGGCAGTGGGAGAGGCCGTGCCCTGGCCTCCCCACACCAGTGGGCAGAGAAAGAGAAACTCACCGCCAAGAACAGCATACAGTACATCCCGAAGGAGGAGTGTCCAGAGTAGAAAGAGAGCCTGGGAAGGAGCGTCAGCAGGGTTGGTGGGGGCGGCCACCTGGCGGCCAGCGCTGTGTCAGCCAGCCAGCCCACTGCTGTGCCAGCCAGCCTGCCCAGGATGTCTCCAAGGGGGTAGGGCCCGGGCTGGGCCTGCAGCCTCCAACACCACAGTGACACAGCGGGACCAGTCTGCCACCCCAGGGCCCAGGCAGGCAAAGCCAGGTCTATGCCCATGTCCCCTTCAGGACATTTCCACGTCTGGAACCTGAGGGAAGAGCCATGCTTTCTACCAACTCCAGACCCAGCACAGGCATGGAGGGACTGGCAGGAAGGCCATCATGCCCTGCTGGGGAGCTCTGAAGCAGATCAAAAGCTTGTGGCAACCAGAGGGCTCAGCCACACAATCAGTTCTGCACTACTGTGTCACACACCAGGACAGCACAGGCTGGGACAGTGGCACCGAACTCCCATGGGGACCTGCCACTCATGCCATCTGGTGCCTGCAGGAGGGTCTGGCTTCCCTCCACCTCATGCAAGGCCTTAACCACTACTGCAGGGCTATGGACAGGAACTGAGGCTGAGGAGAGGCCAGCCAAAAGCTAGGAGGACAGGGGCCACCAGGCAGAGGGCCCAGGCACTCTGCTTGGGACGAGAAGCTGGGCCAAGGCCACATGCCCCCCATGCAAACACTGGGCAGTTGTCCTTGTTCCAGGAGTTCAGGAAATCTGTGTCTGTGGCTGGGGTGCAGCTGGGGTGCAGCACCACGAGACCCTGAGCCAACCCCAGCACCGCCAAGTAAACCAGAGGAATCTACATCTGATGGCCACCTGTCCTGAGCTAACCGGCCAGGACTTCACAGCCACATGAGACTAAACCCGCTCAGAAACATCACTGCAGGCAGAAAGCACAGACGCAGGGAGAGATGCAGGACCTCCTTCCAGAACGTCCCACACGCCCCGTCTCCACAAAACACCGACAGGCACACAGGGGCTTCCGCCAACACAAGGGCAAAGCTACTTGAAGCGTCCCTGAGGTAGACACAGGACATCCGGTAGACCATGTTCAGAACTCAGCATCTGGCCTTAAATGTAAAGTGGGGTGAGGGAAAGGCTGCTGGAGGGAAAGAGCAATGGAAAGCTACAAGCAGGTAATCAGAGTGTCCAAACCCATTGCCCTTGGGGGCTGGGGCTGAGGCTCAGTTGGTAGAGTGTTTGCCTTCCATGCACAAGGCCCTGGGTTCCATCCCCAGCACCACAAAAAAAATACATAAATAAAATAACAAAAAAAAAAAAAAAACCTCACTGCACTTGACAAACAGGACTTGCCAAACTGTACCCCAAAACCCCCAGCCACCTGAGCCAAGGAAGGGGGCAGCACAGGTGCATTTAATGACCCAACAGGGGGCAGCAACACCCAGGCCCTCGGGAAGACTGTGTACCCCACAGTATTTGGCCAGTGAGGAACCAGGGGATGGACTCTGGGCACAAAATGCCGACTGTCCCTGACCACCAGGTGCCCAACCCTGCAGGACTGTCAGTGGAAAGTCTGGCTTTCTCTGGGCTTCTGTCTCAGCGCGTCCTTTGGGTGAGCTTGTTTCTCACGCGAAGGACACCCTCAGAAGACAAGTCCCTGGGTAAGTCACCTGACCCGTGGCCAGAGCTGAGAGGACCCAGGACCATGTCTCCACCAGAGCAGAGCTGAATCCAGGAGGACAAATGACGAAATGAAAACCAGCATCCCAAATGAAGAACGTCCCTCAGCCAAGATGGGATCAGGGCACGGCATGATGGCCAGGCAGAGTGGCCACACCAGCCCAGGAGAGGGAGCACGGAGCACGAGCGAAGGGCGCAAGACGCAGCAACCTCCAGGCAGTCTGGGGGACTCAGCAAGCCACAGAGACACAGGTGACCAAACTGTCCAGACACAGTCACAAGAACCTTAAGAGCGGCAAGAGGGACGCCCGAGTGCCCGGCAGACAAAGGCAAGGCCAGAGGCAGCAGGAGGCTGGGGCAGAGGGCTGAAGGGAGCACCCGCTCGCAGCCTGCGCCTACCTGGCCTCGGTGACGTTGGCAGGGCTCCCCCTGCACACCCTCTCCAGCTGCACATAGACGGAGCAGTTGACCCGGCTCCAGTCTGGGTCGCAGACGGCCAAGAAGTTGGGGCGCAGACGACCGATCATGTACTTGGCCAGGTCTGTCAAGGACTGGCTCACGGCTGCCCCAAACAAGAAGGTGCCCAGCACCTTGTAGAGGGCAGCCACATAGTTGTTGAAGTCAGAGCGGGAATAGAGGCGATCAGTGTACACCAGGTAGGCTTCCCCAGCTGAGACCTGGCAGAGAGCAGAGGAGGGCCACAGAGCCAGGTCTGGGCCAGCCCCAGGCACCCCACACCCTCAGGTGGCTCTGCTCAGCCCCAGCCACTCCAGACCCTTCAGCCTTACCAGGATGACAGTGGCTGTGATGGTGACCCCGGCCATAAGCCCATGGGTGATGGTGTCCGGGCGGTAGGGGTATCGGATGGAGTCATCTCCGCAGTAGAACCCTCGCTTGTACGGGGTGTTCACCAGGGTCAGGATGGCGAAGGGCAGAGAGGCTGGAGAGGCCAGGGAGGGACATGGAGCCCTGCCGTGGACACTGCTTGGGCCTCTCCACAACCCTCCAGTGGGGAACCTGCACCACCAGAGTCCCGACTCTCCCTGGGCCACTGGCGGCCCTCCCAGTGCTTGTCCACCCCAGCTCTGCTGTCCACCGTCCACACATCCACCTTACTGCCCTCCTGACCACCCACCCCGGGTCACTGTCACAGGAGGAAACGCCCACTCTTCCCGTTTCCTGTCCCCTGTGGAAGCAGTCATTTATGTGACATGAAAACTGGACATCCATCTGCTGTTGCGTTCAGGGCTGGATGTGGCCAAGCAGGGCTGGAGAGCCACCACAGCCCAGGACACAGCAAGCAAGGGGCACAGCCCAGGCCCTTTGCCCAGGCAGCCATGACTTCTCTACCTACATGTCGGCTGAGACCAAGACATGCCCAGCTCTGTCCAGGAGTCGCCTTACCAGAGATGGCCCCAAAGCCAAGGGAGGCCTGCAGACAGCAGCCGGCCACAGAGCTGGGCAGAGGGCAGCGCCCTCCCCAATGGCGGCTCCAGGGACAAGCCCAGGCAGGGTGCCCTTTGCCCCCAGCAGGGAGCTGGGTGTGAGTGGGTGCGGCTCTCTGGGTCTTGAAGGCCAGAAGGCAGGAGCCACACTCCCCACAAGCCGACCTGGGGACCTCCCTGGGAACACTCCAGGGAGGAGACCAGAGGTCCAGAGGCAGCCGCCCTGTGGGAAAGGGCAGTGTACCAGCTCACCCAGGAGGCCTGCGGGAGCCCAAGACAGGGTGGGGGGCACAGGGACAAGCACCCCAGGCCAGAGGCCCTGCCCACAACCCAATGGGCCTGGGATGGAGCCCAGACCAGCAGCCCTGCCCCGGCCCCTTCTGCTGGGAGATTCAAGAGCAGTCCCCAGGGCTGGGTTCAGGGCACTGGAATCTGGCCCAGACAGGGCCTCCTCTTCATCTGGGCATCTCCAGAGCCTCTCTGGCCTCCTCTGCTCCATACCTCTACCACCTACACCTGTGCTGTCTGAACTGTTTACAAACTCAGGCTTCTTAGGAGGGAACTAACTGCCCGGGCCACTGCTCTGGCACACTGCAGCAATGTACAACTGACTTTCAGCGCTGCCCTGCTGCTGTGTGACTCCACCAGGTGGTCCAACCTCTCTGGGCCCAGGCTGCTTGGTCGGAAAGGTGTAAATTATTTGCAGGTCCCTTGATGCCTAACATACAGTAAGCACCACACATCTGTTTAAACAAACAACACATGCACTCAGAAAACAGTACCCAAGGCTAGCAGATGATGAGCCAAGGGACTTACTGCTGTTACCTGACCCACTCTAGAGAGGGTGGGCCTGGCCTCCCCAGCAGAATCAGAAGCCAGACGGGAAGGAAGACGGCCAATGAGGCCAAGCGCCGGCCCCCGCGGGGGCAGCAGCATTCCGGGGGCCATTGTCCACTGGGCCCCAGGGCAACACTCGGCCTTTGTTCCCGGGACCTGGGCCGGGGCGGGCGGGGCCTCGAGACGCGCCCTCCCCCAGCGCAGCCCGCAAACCGGCCCGGCAGGTTAGGCTCCGCGCGGGAGGCCCGGCCGCAGCGCGGCAGCCCGGGGCGGCTGGTCAGCCTCTGGGGCCCGAGGGCAAGAGCTATGGATCTCGTCTGCGTCAGGACGGCAGGCTCGGCGGGTCCGGGGTCCCCCCGCCCGCCGGCGCCCCCTTGCCCCGCGCAGGATCTTGCGGCCGGGGGCGTGTCCGCCCGGGGTCCCCACACCTGGGCCCGCGGCTCTTACCGACCAACACGCACAGCACGTCGAGCAGCACGAAGACCCACCTCCGCTCCATGTCGCCCCCGTCCGGGCCGTGCCCGCGACCCCCGGAGCGCGTCCCAGCGCGTCCCGTCGCGTCCCAGGGCCGCAGGGTCACATGGCCGCGGAGCCGCCCCGGCGGAGGGGAGGGGCGGGGGCGGGGCGGTGACGGGGGGCGGAGCGGGGCGGTGACAGCAGGAGGGGCGGCGGGGCGGCCGGGGAATGCGGCAGTGCAGGGACCGGGGCACGCGTGCGGGGTGCGCGGGAGGGAACGGGGTGAGGAGCGCAGAGCAGAGGGGTCTCCGAGCTGAGAAAGGCCGCTGGACGCTCAGGGACAGCGGGCTCGAGGGCACGCAGGTGTTCCCCAGGGCGTCCTCCAGGGCAAGGGCGGCCTAACCCTAGGCAGAGTTTGGGTGCCCAGAGGCTGCAGATACGGGGTGTGGACAGCTCGGAGCCCACCCCGAAGGACACGTGCTCTGGGCTTCGCCGAGCCACACTTTACTCTGCGGGGAAGGGCACCGGTGCTGGACACCCTGAGCCCTGCAAAACCAGGAAGTACTGGGTGGGTGGTGTTCTGGCTCGGTCTCAGGTGTCACTTCTTTCTAAAACTGTGATCCTGGAGTGCTTGGGGTACCTGGCAGGTGGGAAGGTCCAGTTCCTCCAACACCCAGTTCTGTGGGTGGAAAGATCTGGATGCACCCCTTGGCACACTGCTGTCCCCACTCCACGGAAGGGCACAGAGAGATGCCCAGAGGTCAAAACTTTGATGAAGGGAGCAGGGCCTGCCCTGCATCCACACAGATCCAGGGAACCCTGGGACACGGGTGCCTGGTAGGTGGTGGCCTGAGGGACCAGTGGCAAAAGCGTTCAGTGTCTAACATCCACCTTGGACCCTTTTGTCTGGGACCACCTGGAAAGCTGTCTTGACTCTTTCCAGCAGGTGAACTGGTCACTTGAGGCTCACAGTGAGAGTGCCAGGTCTGGGACTTGAATCCTGGGTGCTCTGCTGCCTTGACCACCAAGGTCATGCTCCTGAGCACCAGCAGCCCCTCCCTCAACAATCTCAACAGCCTCAAGCCGGCAGCCCGGGTCCAGAGGAGGGCAGCGTGGCCCAAGTTCAAGCAGCTGGGCTGGACTGCACTCAGAGCCCCCTCAGCCCACTTCCCGCATATACCTGGGGTGGAGGTGGTCCTGGGGAATCCTGAGAGCACCCAGGTGGACAAGGCACAGCTGCCCTGTGGGAGTGAGGGAAGGTCCAGAGCCCAACTTTGCCCAGTCAGTTTAACTGGGTCCACCAGCAGGGCAGGGTGAGTTTCAAGTGCAGCCCCAGCTCCAGGTTCTCTGCAGCATCTGGGGAGGCATGTAAGGGCGCCCAGAGCCCCCAGACCCACTGCACACCAGGGCAGCCAGGTCTGACCCTCTGTGCATGAAGATGTCCCTTGCTGCACGGTCGTCATGAGTGGGTTTCAGATCCAAGCCACCCAGGAGGGCTTGGGCTCTGCCCACCTGGCACAGGGCAGGGGCCCCACCCCATCACGGCCCATTTGTCGGTCATGCCCACAGAGCCATGGATTCTACTGTGAGAATCTCCCCCAACGTGAAACCCTGGGCCAGGCATAACTGTGATATCCATGTGGCTGGCACCGTTACAGCCCCCAACTCTGCTACCTAGGACAGGGCCCTCGGGACGTCCAGACGCCCTTCCCCACTTCCTGCTGAGGGAAGGGGTAGCAGCTGCTCAGGGGCTGCTGGCAGAGGCTTCAGGGCAAGTGGGGCAGGGAGGGTAGACCACAAGTCCTTCCTCTTGGTTCAGGATTTGGGTCAGTCCTTAAAACCCTGGGCAGGGTCAGGATTAAAACCTGGTGGGGACAGCAAAAATCAGGATTAGGGTTTGGATTTGGGTCAAGGTTCCTACATCTGTTACCTGGGGTTATCCACACCTTGAGGAGCTACTTCCTTAGAGTTCTCACACCCAGAACAGACTGCCAGCCCCAGCTGCCCAGTCCCCCTCACAGGGAGGCCCTGAGGGGAGAAGACTGGGCTGGAAGTCAGGCCTCCCTCACCTGCAGATGGAGACCTGGAAGGGAGGGACGGGTGGTCCAAGAGAAGGCTAGTTCCGGGGGCCTGGTGGTTCCCAAGTGATGGAGCTCAGTGCCACCTATGCCCACTCAGGGCCTCACTGTACCTTACAGCCTCCAGACTGCTGTGGGGATGGAGCGCCCAGGCAGTGTGTGGAGGGCCTGGCACTCAGTAGGTGCCAACCAAGTGCAGACCGCACTCTACCTGCACCCTCCTCTCTTGGTGAAGTTGCACACCAAAGTCAGGGTTACAAGATTCCCTACCTCCCAGGGCCATGGAGGCCACAGGTTAGAGCCGGGGGGCTGCCAACAGGACTCAAAAGACAGTTGGTGGGCAGGCAAAGCTCCGAGGAGCTGGTGTGGGAATAGGTCTCGGTGTGCTGGATCTCCTCTGCCCAACTTTGGACCCCACGGCTTGCAGCAGGCACACTGGGAAGCACTGTGGCAAGGCCCAGGAGGCAGACAACAGGGCTGGGGGATGTGAGGACACCTTCAGAATGTCCTGCCTTCAGACCCAGGGCCCAGCGCCAGTGTCCCTGGGTCCCAGAACTGCACAGTGCCACAATCCCTGGAGAGCCCCCTAAGGTAGGACCACACCTCAGAGTCAGGGATGGGGTGAGCTTCAGGGTCCTGGGTGAAGGCACCTCGGCCACACCCAACTCACGCAGACACGTGGCCACAGGCTTGCGCCTGGTCCCCTGTGGGCCCAGACACACCACACAGGCTGTGCCTGTGCACAACAGCACCGGGAGGGCAAGGCCACACACAGCAGAGGCCTGGCAGCACTCAGAAATGAGGAAGTGAGCAGCAGGAGCTGAGTGGAGCCTGAGGCTGCAGGGCCACTGGACTGAGCGATCACCAGACCATGAGACAGGAGACAGGTACCTCAGCAGTGTAGTGGCAGCCCAGTCCAGCCCATTCACACTCTCCAGGCCCACCCCTGCCGCAAGCCTAATCAGGACAGCAGAAGCCATCAGCAAAGCACAACACAGGACCCACAGGCTGAAGACCCAGCTCCTGAGGCCACTGTGCTCAAGGGTTAAGGGCCTTCTGGTGACCCTCCTGGTGCCTCCCCAGGTGCCAGCTCCTCCAATGTGGGGGACAATCCCCAATGTGCCCTGTGGGCCTTGTTTCCAACTCTCCCCTGCACAGGAGTGACTCCTGACTCTGCAGTCCCATGGGACACCTTGGGCTAGCTGTGACTGGAGCACCTGTGCCTGCAGGGCAGGACCAGGGACACCCTCTGCAGGAAACAGGCACTGACATTCCCAAGGCACTTGACGGGCTGTATTCAAATACAGTATAGGGCTGGGGACGTGGCTCAGAGGTAGCACGCGTGAGGCCCTGGGTTCTGTCCTCAGCACCACATTAAAAAACAAAATAAAGGTGTTGTGTCCACCTACAACTAAATAAATAAGTGTTGTTTTGTTTGTTTTAAATATAGTATGACAACACGAATCTGAATCCTAGCAGGGCAACAACCATTTTTTAGTATACGTATATCCCAATATTATATGGGATACACTTACATCAGAACTATCTATCTGTACTTAGAACCAAACCGGGCACCCTGGGTTTTACCTGGCAGCTCTCCCTGGGAGTACCAACTAGGAAAACCAGAGCTGCATGGTCTCCAGGACGTGGCCGTCAGGTCAACGAGGCCAAGACCCTGGGGCAGTGGCCAGCCAGCACCAGCAGCTCCGGAACACTTGCCCCTGCTGAGAAGCCCTGGCTGTTCCTTCAGGGCGACCGCCTGCACTTGTCCAGCCAGGTCCTCACAGGGTCATGAAAGACGACCCTGGAAAACCACACAAGGCTGAGGACAGAGGGCTGGACCTGAGAGCGGGGGCCAGGCCGTCCCAGTGACTGCATGCCAGATGGAGCTGGTCCCCAGGCACGCACCAGGGGCAGGCTGGAGGGCAGAGAAAGTGTGGCCAGCAGGAACAGCTTGGTGCCTCCCTCAGAGCTTGACACCTGAGTTGAGCACCAACTACAGGGGGGCCCTCCCAACCAGCCCGAAGGCACCCTGGCCAAGACTACACTCATCCCCGCCCCCCGGTTATCCACACATGCCCAGCAAGCAATCAGAAACCCAGGACACCATCAGCAGGAACAGGAAACAGATGACACCCCAGGTTGGCACGGCCCCGCCCTCTCCAACCCACAGCACCCTAGGTCTTCAAGTTCCTCAGCCTGAGAAGCACCCGATGCCTCTCACCCTCAGGGACAGGCACACCACACTACGGCCTGCTGGGCCTGCACTCCTGGCCCTGGCTGTTCCTGCTCCAAGGCCTGTCCTGCCACCTCAGGTAACAGAAAATCACTCTGCCTGGCAGCCACCTAGGGGCCCGGGAGCTACGGCTTCCACCAGGAGGGGCTGTGGCCTCGGCACCACCCAGGCCACGGAGGGAAGCAAGGTCCCAGGGATGAGCTCAGAACTACACGCAGCCCCCCCACTGTGCCCCACCTCTGGGGCAGAGCCCTCTCCACCTGCTGCACCTCTGCCCTGGCCTCCTGCAGGGCTTGGCACAAACCCACCTCCCGAGGGAGCCCAGCCCTAACCCAGCACTCTGCTGCAGTGTCCATCATGAGGACCACTCCACGGTCCCCAGGTCTCCAGGCCACACCCCCTGCTGTCAAGGTCACCAGTTGGCCCAGATCCTCCAGCAGGACTCAAGTCCCCTGCCAGACGATGGCCTGAGTCTCCAGCCCCCACCCATCACCACAAGGCACCTGGGATTCAAATCAGATTTAATAAATAAAACAGCGAAGGGTGAGGCAGCTTCACTGCACGGTGTGGTCCTTGGTGGGCAAGGTGGCCATGTGCGGCTACAGAGAGCCCACAAGACCCCGCCCCACAATTCCAGGTGAGCTGTCCGCCTGGCCAGAGGACCACGCTGACTTGTAAACACCAACATAAATAGAGGGAGGAGGCCGGAAAGAAGACAGGATCCCGGCCATCTGCTAGGACACCTTGACAAAGAACTGCAGGGGGTGGGGGCAGGCAAGCGCGCTGGAGTCCGGCCTCGGTGCAGGCGACAGCAGCACTTCTGAAGCAACCAGCCTTGGTGCTGAGGGGGAAAGGGCAGCAAGGGGGTGGGCCACCAATCTCCTCAAACCCTCCCCACCCCGGGGCTTGCTAAGGACCCTGCCAGTCGCTCGGGGTCAGGATGGGTGGAAAGGCGGGAGGCAGGTAGGCATAAAGTGCGGCATTTCCTGAAGTGGAGACGTGGGCAGGGGCTGAGGGCAGGGAGGCCGGACAGAAAGCGAGGTATATGGCTCTGCACCCCAAGATCCGGCACTAAGCAGAGCTGGCACCAAGCCTAGGCAGGGCAGCCTGCAGCCCTGTCCCATCAGGGACAGAGCTGACTGGTGCTGAGGCCACCCAGGCAGAAGCTGCTGGTGCAGGCAGTATGTCCTGCCCACCTCCCCACGGGCAGTGACGTCTGCCCTTGCCTCTGCTGGCTACGAGGGGCCAGGAGGCCAGCTCTGCCCTGACTCCCGAGGGTCAGGCCCTCTCTGAGACCGGATGCCCAATGGATCCCAGGGTGCAGTACAGCCTGGAGCTGGGTGGTGGTGGCCCAGGGTCCAGTTTGGGTGGAAGGGCAAGGGCCAGAGGCCCAGCCACCTCACCCTGGTCCCAGTATTCGTTCGAAAGCAGAGAAGGTGGCAACCCAGCCCAAGCTGGGGAGGGCTCAGGAAGATGGGGGCAGGCCGGGTGGTGCCCTCAAGTCCCGTGCGGGCCACACAGCCCGCCCACGGCAGGGATCAACAGGTCATCACGTTGCAGCTGCAGAAGAGACGAGGACCAGGGTCAGCCGCGCCTGTGTGGCTCCACACGGCTCCCCCTCACCTCCCCCAGAGCCACTCTGTCCCCCAAACCCCTCAGGCAGCGTGCACTGGGAGCCCAACACCTGCCCTCACTTGTACCTTTTTACGTTTTGGACATGTGATCATATTACCACGTCAAAATGAGTCAGACGGTGGAGAGAATAAGACTAGGAAAGCAGTCACGACCCTCACAGGGCCACCACCCTTTGGCTGGGTCAGCCCAGCTCTGCCTAGGCAGGTGGCACTCACTGTGACAGGGGCTCCGAGTGCAGCCCGGGGGCCGGGCACGCTGGATGGCCAGCCAAGAAGGGATTCACGTCCCCGATGCCAATGAGTCCAAACTCAGTGACCGACAAGGCCACCTGCGCCGGGGCCGCGGGCTCCTCTGGGTCCTCGCTCAGACCCACGTGGCTGGAGATGAGGGGCAGCTCCTCGGGCAGCGTGAAGTCCACAGCCAGTCTCGGGCTGGCACCTGGTTCTGGAGCAGCTGCAGTAGAGGGGTACACGGCTGGGTCGGCCAGGGCTGGGGGCGGCTGGGGCAGGGTCACGGCAGGGGGTTTATCCAGCTGCGGGAACGGGCAAGGCCCTGGCTCCGAGGACAGCAGGCCACCGGAGCCCACTTCAGGCTCACCAAGGCTCCTGGACGTGCCACCCGTGCTCAGGGGCTCTGTGGGAAGAGAGCACAGCTGGGAGACCCCAACAACCGCACCAGGGCCCAAGAGCCTCAGGACGCTCCTGCCTCGGGCCTCACACGCAGCCAGGCGGCAGCTGTGGTGCCTGCCTGGCTCCTTCACAACACACTTCCAAGGCCAAAGATGCCTGCCACACTGCAGTCGGTGGACCCAGCTCAACAGCCCAGCCTTGGAAAGTGTGAGAGCAAATGCAGGCCACAAGCCATGTCTCCAACAGCACAGCAGCAGCAGAGGAGACCCACAGCAGCTGGGGGTGCTGCAGAAGACAGAGACAGGATTTCCTGGAGACTGTCCCAGCAAGCAGCACACAGGCCTGTCACACCTGCAGGCCTCTGGGGCAACCACAGAGACCAGACATCCCTCTCCAGCTCAACCTCCACACACGGCCCCAGGAAGCAAAGGGCCTTGCTCATGTCCCTTAGGGGCATCACCAGCAAGAGCATGGAGAACTCATGGGGCCATGTCTGGCTCCCAGATGACCCCAGGGCCCAGGATGCTGAGAGCTCAGAGCCACTCCTGTCCCCCCCAAGTGGCCTGGTGCTGAGGACTAAGCACCCACCCCAGGGACGGGCAGGCGCTCCAGTGACAGAAAGCCTGGGCTTTTGTGGGGGGCCACCCAGCCACTCCCCAGAAGGCCCAGATGACAGACATGACCCATCCTCAAAAGCATCCCTCCTGAGATGACCTCAGCTCCTTGGACACCCCCTGCTCACGGCAGCAACTGACCCAGACAGGCGCTAGGAGGCCGCTTTGCTGTCCCCACAGTCCCTGACCGGCTGCCACCCACTCTCTCACCTGTGCGCACCCCCGCCAGGGTGTCCTGCTCAGGGCGGGGACGAGTGGGGCCATCAGGGTCACTTCCCTCCAGGTCCTGGTCTGTGTCCCTGTGCAGAGCAGGCTATGAGGTGTAGGGAGGCAGGCAGGACCACCTGCCCAGGGTGCTGCCCAGATGCCCTCCACACCCACCCCCAGGCTGCAGTGGGCAGCCCAGCCTGGCCGACGCGGACGTTACTGCTACAGCAGCACTGCACGCACGTGGTTCCAGACGGGACGTACTTCCTCCGGCCCAGCCGCGTCTGCTGGGCAAAGTAGTCATAGCGCTCCGACTTCTTCCAGAGGTAATAGTACTCCACACACTCGCCCACTGATCGTGTACGCACCTGAAGATGGACAGACAGGCACCCTTGGCCCCACTGCCCAGCCTCAGGCCCCTAGGGCCACTGGGTCAGAGCAAGAGTCTAGGCTCCAAGGTCCTTCAGAGCAAGAGTCCAGGCCCCCAGGTCCTCCATCTGGGGCTCATGGCCACTGCTGCTGGCCAGAGCCTTATCCTGAGGCCCCATCAGAGACCTACCTCCTAGCCTGGGACCCTTCTCTCTCTCTGTGGTACCAACATCAAACCCAGAGCCCCCACCCAGCACCTGCCTCCGCACCCCAGAGGCAAGCGCCAAGGGTGGCAGGCATCCCTCTGGTCGACCAGCAACTCCCTGTGGGCCCCATGCAGTCAGCAGGTGCGGCCCACAGCCAGAGGATGGCACTTGAGCCAAGGGTCACTGTACGAGCCCCACAGTGACCCCCAGGAAGGGGTGGTCACTCAACACCCCAGAAGCCCTGAGCTGGGGATGCACAGCTGCCTGATTAGGTGGATGCAGGCCCTGTTGCTCGGTGCATCACACCGGGAGGTACATCCCACTGCGAGCCTAGGGCAGACCTCTAGTGGGAAAGCCGTCACCCAAGCCTACTGCTAACCAGCACGAGGCACTGAGGAGCCCAATGACCCCCACACAGGAAAGCCAGGCGGCCTCTCTGGAGGGCGGCCTTGCATGCGCACGAGGCAGCTGCTAGACGAGGGCCGGGCAGTAGGCATTCCGTGAACCGCTACTGTCTCCCACAGCCCAGGAAACACCCAGAGAGGCATGTGGCCACAGATCCATGCTCCTGGCTCTGCACACCAAGGTCTGATCAGGAGCGGGCAGCACTGCTTCCAGTCCACCACTGGGAAGTCACTGGGGCAACATCGCGCCTATACCCAATCACAGGACATGGCCTCCTGCACCCTGACCCTCAGAAGACACCCCCCACCACGTAAGCATCTCTGGCTACTCTCCTCGCCCGTCCACCTGACCCATCAGCAGGGACATCTGCCCAAAAGGATCAGGAGAACCACGGGAACAGGGGAGAGGCTCAGGAAGCTGCCAGCCAGGCCAAGAAACAGTCAGTGGCACTGCTACAGGCCCTGAGAGCCCCACAGGGCAGGGCAGGCATGGAAAGGCAGGAGGACAATGTCCCTGGAAGAGTCAGCTGACCCCCAAGGCCACGACATGGCAAAGGTGGGGTCTGTGCTGGGACTGAGCCAACAAAGGTCCACTTGGGACACAGAGCCTCAGCGATAGCCACAGCTGGCCAAGAGGGCCACCTTTTAGCAGATTCAGATTCACTCCCACGCTGGAGGCTTCTGCTTGTGCGGAGAGGACACCAGAGCCAGGACACCAGAGCCAGAGGCCACCCGTGGGCCTGCCAGAGCCCTGCCTCCTCCCTAGAGAGGGGAGATGCACCTTGTTGGCCTGTATCAGGTGGAAGTTCTTCCCATGCACACGGAAGCCGTGCTCGAAGTTCCGGCACTCCTCCTCACTCCAGGCACACAGTCCATCTGCAAACAGCAGGGGGTGGTCAACTGGGCCCCAGGGGGCAGCATGGACCAGCAGAGAGGCCAGGGCTGGGCTCACCTCGGATCACCTTCACATTGAACCTCAGCCTCCGCAGGGCCTCCTCCACATTGAAATTGCATTTCACCAGCTCGTACAGCGCCTAGGGCAGAGGGACCATTTATTCTCCTCACACGTCCACCTGGACCCAACAGCAGGAACATCGTGTCATCTCCCAGGAATGACATCAGGGGTGTCCATGCCACCACCAAGAGGGGCACAGGTCAATTGTGCCACTGCCCAGAAGTGACAGGGGCAGCAGCACCGCCGCCTAGAGTGACATCTTGACAAGTGGCTCTGACGTGAACTTGTGACCACGGTAGCCCACCCTGGGTGGGTGTTCCTGCCCACCCTGCACAGCTGGTAGGCCTGACCCCCTGGCACTGCGGCCCTGCCCAACCTGGAAGCCCACCTGCTCGCTGTCTATCACAGTCTCTCCCTGAGGGAGCTGAGAACCCGCCATCTCCTGCCACCTGCGCTTCGCAGCCCGATACAGGAACTCTTCTACCTCCCTCTCCGGGAGGACATTGGGGTCCCAGAGCAGCTGGTCTTCATTCTCATAGACTGCCGGCAGAAAAGGGCACGGGTCAAGTCACAGGCCATGCTAGGAGAGTTGGAGCAGCCATCTCAGCACCTCCCAGTGGGGTGGATACCAACTAATTCCTCACACTCTTGTGGTCTGGGCCCACCATCTCTGAGCCTCTGCAATTCAAAGTGACAGCTTTAAATGCCCAGGAAAAGGCCGGAGCCATCGGGGCCCAGAGTGGGCCAGTAGACACCTGACCCAGCCAAGAGCTCAAAGGAAACTTCCTAGAGGAGTCCAGAGAGCTCTGGGGAGGGGCCCACAGGATGCAGGATGTGACCGGCTTACAGCAACAGGCGGTACCACCAGAGGCAGTGGCGGAGGAAGCCAAGAAGCCCCCAAGCAAGGGCAGGGTATCCTGGCCACTAGAGCACAGACCAAGGGACTTGGTCAGTCCTGCCACAGTGGTGGGTGGGTGGCAGAGGAACAGCAGCAATGGGCTTCAGGACAGGGAGGAAGAGCTCGGGTGTGGCGGGGACAAACCAGCACCTGCACCCCTCAGCAGTCCCGGGCTTGCAGGGACCAAGCACCAGACCAACCAGGCCAAACCCACAGTGCACGGCAGGACATGGAGCACACCCGGAGAACTGTTCCACAGGGCAGTCCAAGGCAGCTTCAACCACACCCAGCAGGCTACTCCTGGAGCCAACAGCCTGAGCAGACGCGCTCAGATAGCACAGTCCCTCCTGCAGCCCACACTCCAGCCCTGCCTGGACCAAGGGGGTCCCTGAGAGAAGAGTGGGACAATCTCTGGAGAAGACAACATCATACCCGGCCTGGAACATGGTCAGGAAAAAATGTAAGAGGGATATGAGGCACCAGCAGCCATGAGGCTGATCCGAAGCCAGCATGCCAGGACCGAAAGCTCAGGCAGGGCCCCCAGGCAGAGGAGGATGGGAGGGAAGACCAGCAGAGAGTGGAAGTTGTGCTGAGGGACTTCCAGGACTGTGAACCCAAACTACAATACGAGCCCGGGGGGTTCCCACAGCAGCCTGGACCAGCACAAGACAGGGCTCCTGGAAGCGGAAGATGCAGCTCAAGCGTCCTGAGAAAGAACAGGTCTGCAGTATAAGCCCTCCAGCAGCCAGGATGTGCCCATGCCTGGGGAGCAGACTCAACTGAGGAGCTGGCCTGGGAAGGCAGTACCACAAGGAGCCGAGCATGCAGGAAAGCACACCACCGCAAAATGCCTCACACACAGGGAAGGGTAGAAGGACAGCAGAGGCCACAGCAAGATGCTGACCAACAGACACCAGCCAGAAGGCGGTGGACCTGCCCGTGGGTTCACAGAGCAAGCCAAACGCCCAGAACTGGAGTTCTTCAGACAACACTTGACCAGCCCTTCAGAGCATCTCTTGCACCGCAAGGACCACGAGAAGCGCCTCAGCATGCTCAGGCTGGCAGCGCCATGCACACTGCCAACTGGTGGAAGTCACAAGGGCAGGGGCAAGGGCAGCACACCGTCAAGTGACACTGTGAAAGACTGGTCATATGACCTTAGGAGGGAATTCAAAGGTCATTACAGACTAGGCTATGTGGCTGGAACCAGGAGACCGACAAATGAGCATTTGAAAAAACAAAAGGAAACCAAGAAAAAACAAAAGCAAACAGAAAGATGGGACCCCAAAGCTCATGGCTTCATGCTGAAATGATGGGTCTTCATAGCACCTGAACACACAGGTGGACTCGCCATTACACTAAAACACCAACACCACCACAACAGATAAATAAGATCCAGTGTGCCAAGACACACAGCTGGTGTGGACCGGAGCTAGCAGGGTGACCTCAGAGACACACACAGAAGCCTCTGCCCATAGCCAATAGCAGAGCAGTCTAAGTCTGGCTCGCGGACACACTCAACCAGCTACAGGGGACTTCAGTGACGCTCTCTGTTCTCTGACAGACAGGTAGATGGCTGCCAACAAAGGTCACTATAAAATCCCCAGTATTTGGAACTTAAACAGAACACCTCTGAGAACCCCATGCATCATCAAGAAATCACAACAGAAACTAGAGAACGACAAATTGAATTGAAATAAAATACAAGAGAATAAAGATAAAAGTAAAAATTAAATGGAAATCAGACAGCAAAGGAAGTCAAGAAGCCTACGTTGACCCTCTGTAGAGTAAGACAGTTGATGAACCCCAAACAAGACTGATTGAGCCGGAGAACAAAGTGAAGACATAAATGCCAAGTCGGAAACCTTGACCTAAGACACTTCCAGCAGGAGGGCAGGAGGGTGCCACCAGAGCCCACCACCTGCAGCACGGCTCACCAGAGAGGGCGCTCCAACAGATCCCCTCGGTTCAACCAACTAAAGTTTTTATTAATGACCTTCCAAAAAACGAAGCAGAACCAAACCCCAGGTTCAGGGTGCTCCACTGAAGTGTTCCTGCAAACTTTCAAAGCGGTAATTACAGCCATACACACACACACACATGCGCGCTCTCTCTCTCCTGGAGGGACCCTTCCAGATAGAGCGCAAGAGAGCAGCCCGCTCAGGGACACAGGTGCTCGGCACACAGCAGCAGGCCAGGCAGAGCATAGCAGGCCCATGGGGCTGCTGCACACACTTGCAGTCAGCCAGCAAATCAGCAGGTTCCCAGGTGTTGTTTCCCGATTCTTTCACACCCTGTAGCACCTGCAGCAGGAAGCTGGCCCAGTGCAGCACTCCTATACTCAGGGAAGTGATGCTGAGGGGCCGCTGCTACGGAAGGTGCCCGCTGGCCATAGGAAAGAAAGGATGGCAACAGTCTTGCCGCGGGGCGTGCATGTCCAGACCACCAAAAGAACGCAGTGCTGAGCCTGGTGCACACACATTTCCACAAGCAAGCAACAAGGAGGTCGGACCACATGAGGAGGGGCTTCAGCACAGCACAGCCACTAAAAACAAAACAGAGGGGATGCCCAGCACACAACGGAGCCAGTGCCACAGGCATAGCGGCAACAGCCAAGATGGTCCCTCAGGGACTCCCACCCATGGGAGTGTGGAGTGCGGGTCCTGAGTTGAGGCTGCAGGCGAGGACAGACACCATCCACTCCTCTCCACCCTGACCTGCACTAACAGGGACACATGTCAAGGGAAAACAGGACAAAGACTGGAAAGAAAGAGGCTGCGCTGTCCTCAGCAAACAGCACGATGGGGCAGTAAGAAACTAGCAGATCTACGAAGTTCTAAACTGATTACGTACGAGATCAGTTAAAATAACAAACTGCAGTTCTACCAGCAAGAATCCAGCAGGAAGTACCAAGTTTGGAATATCCTTTGTGACAGCACCGTAACTGAAGACAGAAGTGCCACCCTGGAGAGCACACAAGCACTGTCAACGCTGGAGGCCCAAGGGCACAGCAACCCAGACCCACAGGCAGAACTGCTGCCACTGCTGACCCAGGACCTCTCCCCCTAACCTCCAGCTCAGCACAAGCCTCCTCAAAACCCTGGCAGCTTCCTGAGGCAACTGACCAGCCAACCCTAAAACCTCAGCAAACATACCAGAGCAGAGCCCAATGGTCAGAGAAAAGAATGTGCTTCCAGGCATGCACACCTGGAACAGCCTCAGGCCCCACCAGCAGCAGCTCGGACAGCACAGTCTCACATGCCAGCGGGAAAACTCCAAAGGAAAGTCTCCCAGGACCTCAGCCGGCCACCCCAACCCACTGCCCAAACACACACCAACAGCGCCTCATTAAAACCCAGGCATCAGCCTGGGCCAAAGGGCACTACAGCAGTGCAGATACCAACCCCATACAGCGGCCCCCTCAGAGAGAACCAGGCTACAGGTTGTACACCCTTG
This sequence comes from Callospermophilus lateralis, assembly GCF_048772815.1. Lineage (NCBI taxonomy): Eukaryota > Metazoa > Chordata > Mammalia > Rodentia > Sciuridae > Callospermophilus > Callospermophilus lateralis. The sequence goes on along the minus strand of NC_135305.1, from coordinate 224,890,937 downwards.
AACATGCACCATGCCTGAGTACGTCCAAGTGGCTAGTGCACACTGCGCACAAGCGAGAGCTGCAATGAGGCAGTCCCCTCCATGGGAGACTCTTGCAGCAAGACAGCATCCCTGCTGAGGTGTGGAGCAGTGCAAGGCCAGCACTGGAGGGATCTCCTGCAGAGCCTGCCCACGCACAATAGAGACACGTGGGGAAGACAGCAACACCAACCAGCAAGGAAGGAACACGCTGTGAGGACACGCAGGGCACGCTGCCCAGGCCGCGCAGATGTCCTCCCAGATGCAACACTGGCCAGCGGCCACAGGAACAGCCCTGGCTGCCCCAGGAGGGCACAGCTCCGGGGCAAGCTGGGCCAGGAAGGGTCCAGCTGGAGTCTACACCAAGGCTCGAGCCCCTCAAGGGCATAGCCAAGGAGTGCACAGGGAGGGCCCTTTCCAGGGCAGCACCCCTCGACACCTAGGGCCCTACTTAGGCAGGCACATCCCAGGCACCTGGGAGACACCCCTCTACCCTCAGTACTCTGCTCTGTCCCCAACCCCAATCCCACTGCTGAATCACAGGGAAACAATTCCCCAGCAGGACGGCCTGGGCCCTGCAGGGCTCCAGGGCAAAAGGACAAAACCCAAGCCAGCAGCAGGTGGCCAGTCTAGAGGAACAAGAGGGCTCCAGGCTGGGGGGGGGGGGGGACAGAAAGACAAGCATCACATCCCAGAACAGCAAGCACCTAGAGAGGAACAAAGCAGGGAAGGAGACACGGGGACAACAGGAAGGTATCTGCAAGGACATCTAGCTGCAAGAGGAGGGAGGAGGAGAGGGGAGGGGCTGGGAAAAGGGTGGCTGGGGCCAAGTCTGCACAGAAGGAAGTACAGCTCAGGATGTGGCAGCACAGCCCAGGCTGGGCCCTAGTCTCCATAAGACCAGCTGCTGAGCTGGGGTCCCCTGCTGCTCTGACTACTCACTCTTCTCATGTCGGCTCAGGTGCAGGTTGCTGAGATCAGCCTGGAACTGAGGTCCCACCATGATCTCCTACAGAGGAAAAGTCACTATCAGGAGCCCAGCCAGCCTCCAGCCATTTGGGAGGCCAGATGCCACAGCCCTGCCTAGACTCTAGGCTGCAGACCACTGCCCCAACCTGCCCGTGCCACCTGCCAGCAGACAGTGGGAGACCCAGAACATCCTGACAACAGCCCAGCAGGCCCCAGACAAGGTGTTGGCCACACTGCCAGGCCCAAGGGTGGACCCCAGGGCAGGCACAGAGCACAGTCCCAAGACCCTGCTGCTGGTCCGGCCCACCTCTTGGGAGCTGTGTGGGCCATTCCCCTGGGACAAAGGGCACAAACCCAAATCAAGGGCTCAGCTGGTCCTGGCTTTGGCCAACAGGGTCAGGAGCTGCCAGCTACGCACCTTCTTACATTTGTTGGCAGGAAGAGCATCCTCCTCGGTGTCAGAAGAGGCAGAGGAACCCGGCTCTTTGCCATCACCAGCCAGGAAGCGGGCTTTGGGAAAGAGAAGTGAGCTGCACCTGCAGCCCTGGGAGTGGGCCAACCCCTGCTCTCAGGCTGCAGCCTGGATACTCCCTTCTTTTTACAACCCCATCCTCCACTATGACCTTCCTCTTAAGCACAGGGCCAAGAACCACCTACAAAGAGGGGCCTCTCTGCTGCCACAAAAAGCCAGCACAGAGGCAGGCAGGTCCTGGAGTAGGATGGTTGGGGACAGTCCAGGAATGCTATCTCTGGACCTGCTAGAAAAACTAACAAGTTCCCTCCTGGTGTAAGCCATGGTTACCCTAAGGATTCACAGGCCAGGACAGAGGAGAGCGCAGCATCCCAGTGCACCTGGTGCCCTCCACCCCCATCCCAGCTAGAGCTCTGCTCACACAACCTAAGGCCTGCTGCCTGCACCCCCAGGGCCAGGCACAGGCCAAGCTGGTGGAGGGCAGCACGGGGACACCTACACCCACTTTGGCTGGGAAAGAGGACTGAGGCCTCATGGGCAGTGACAGACGGGGCGAGGTCATCAGCAGAGGACTGTGTCTCCTCCTCTTCTCCTGAAAGCAAGTCCTTCGCGATCTGTTCCTTTAACGAGAGAGCAGAGGGAATGAGGCAGTCTGGTTGCTTTCCATCTCCACACGACTCACTGCTGCTGCCGCCCTTGCCACAGTGGCATGCCCACTTTGGAGCTGGGCTTGTGGCACACTCTCACTTCGTCTGGTTCTCAACTTCCCTGACAGAGACCCCATGCTCTGGAAGCCCCAGCATCCTGGCCCGTGATGTCCCTGGCATCTCCTCTGCCCACTCCATCCACCCAAACCAGAATGCCAATGGGCCAGCCCAGAACCACCCTGAGCCTGGACAGGAAACCACAGGTGGACAACAACCCTCCCTTGGCCTTGGGCTTGCTGACTGTGTCTCCCTTGTGGGCACAGGGCCGCCTCTGCTCGCTCCCACTTGGAAGCAGTCAGGGGCCATGTGTGAGTCCCCCCTTTACTGGGGGCCAGTTCTGGGAGGGACCCTCACTCACCTTGTCCAGAGTCATGTCTGGGAGGTTGGGGGCTGATTCACCACCTTCGCTCTCTCGCTCTGAGATGGGGTCAGATGCCTCGTAGCCGTAGAGTGCCAGCAGCTCATCCAGGGGCATGTCACTGCTCTGCACCAGAGGGGATGAGCCCTATTAGGAGATTGCCCAGGGCTCTGGTCCCCACTTCTGACTGAGGCTCCCAGGGCTCCACCACCAGGACCATTTGTCTACTTCTCAGCAAGACCCCATGTGGCTGTGCTGCCCTGCCAACCCTCAGGCCAGCCCTTGGGGACTTCTCTACAGCCCAGGACAGGCACAGGTGCCCAGCCCTTGGGAGCTCTTCTACAGCCTGGGACAGGCAGAGACATCTGAGCCTAGAGGCTACCAGTCCAGAACAGGGACAGGTAGGGACAGCCTCTGTGCACACCCACTGCCCAGCTCCTGCCTCCCTCCTTATACCCCAACTCCTGTCCTCATTCTCAGGGCCTTAGGTCCTCACAGAGAACCAGCAGCTACTTCCAGCCCTGGCCCTAGAGACAACAGGCAGCATCTGGGCACGGCCATGGGGCTCCCAGTGACGCGACGGAGGCTGGTAGCAGGCTGAGACCCCACTTCCCTGGATACCTTTGCAGCAGGCCTGATGTACCTGCACCCTCCACTGCGCTGACACACAGGACAGTCCTGCAGAGCCTGTGGGCACAAGACCGGTCCAGCACAGCCACAGTAGTGCACCACAAAGCGGGGTTACCATTCTGAATACTCAGGATGAAGTCAGCAACCTCAACAGCTCTCACCCTGACAGGCATGATAGCTGTGTGGGGTGCGGAAGGCATGCAGAGCGCCTGCTGTATAAGTAGGGAAGTAACCACTCCAGAGCACGGGACGGATGGGGCAGGCAGGAGCCCACCGTCTACTTCTGTCTGGAAGAACAGGTGGCAGACACTCCACAAAGTTCCCCCTCCTCCACAAATTCTTTTGTTTTTAAAAATGGAATAATTTTCTCATCTGCACAAAAATGTTATTTCCAGGGGCTGGGGCTGAGCGGTACAGCACTCGCCTGGCATGTGTGAGGCACTGGGTTCAATCCTCAGCACCAAATAAAAATAAATAAACAAAATAAAGATATTATATTCAGAGCTGGGCATGTGGCTCAAGCAGTACAGCGCTCGCCTGGCATGCGCGGGGCACTGGGTTCGATCCTCAGCACCACATAAATATAAAATAAAGATGTTGTGTCCATCGAAAACTAAAAAAATAAATATTAAAAAATTCTCTCGGGGCTGGAGATGTGGCTCAAGCGGTAGCGCGCTCGCCTGGCATGCGTGCGGCCCGGGTTCGATCCTCAGCACCACATACAAACAAAGTGTTGTGTCCGCCAAATATTAATAATAAAGTCAATTGTTTAAAAAAAAAAAGCTAACATTAAAAAAAAAAATGGACGAATTGTGTCCATAGAAAACTAAAAATATTAAAAAAAAAAAAAAAAAAATTCTCTCTCTTTAAAAAAAAAAAGAAATTATGTCTAACTACAACTAAAAAATATATTTAATTTTTAAAAAAGGTTATTTCCATTAACATATATTTGGTGCCTTCTCTGTTGTTGTTGCTGCTGGGATTGAACCCAAGGGCCCCAGGCATGCTAGGCAAGTACTCTATCACTGAGCCACACCCCAGTACTACTATTATTTCATGAACTAGTGAACAAATATTGTCAAATGCTTCAGTTTTGACGGAAAATGCAGTAAAAGGCAAGCTTCTCAGTCCCTCCCTGACTTCAGGAGCACAGAGAGCCTCTGAGAACAGCAGACCTGAGCTCAGTGCAGTCATGTCCAGCTGCCAAGATGGCCTAGAGCCCCACAGGAATAGGGTCAGGCTGGCATTCTGTAAACAGGTGTGCACGTGGTGCTTGCACAGAGAATCCAAGAGCAGAAACCTCAAGTGTGCCCAGGAGGGCACCGCTAGCCACGTACCTGGGATATGAAGTCTTTGTCCAGCTGCTCCTCGGGCTTCTCAGGGCACCGCAGGGGCTCTGTGCACTCCTCCCGAAGACTGTAGTTCTGCGACAGGATCTCTGCAAGATTGAACTGATGGTCTGCAGAGCCCATGGACACCACTGTGGAGGAGACCCAGCCTGGGTAAGCACCCCCCAGTGCCCATCTCCAACTACCACGAGGCAGCTGAAGATGTCCAGGGTAGGGAAGGCAGTGGTGGCCCTGCCACCCCAAGGACGGAGCACTCAGTGTGCATCCACATGCATTCTGGTACACACAGAGGATACCCAGCAGGCCAGCTCCCGCATGTGAACCCAAGAGTCTCCAAGGACCATGGGGTGCTGACCGAGGAGCACATTAGTACACACACACACACTTTAAGGGTCTGGGACATGCGTTTCTTTCTGGGCACTGCTTGGTCCTCCTGAACACCCAGATACCCACGAAGGCCTGCGGGAAGGTAAATGGCCTAAGAGGCAGGTACCACTGAGGTTAGGGTGGAAAGAGCAGAAGGGCTCCCAGGTGCCAGGGCCAAGCCTGGCCCCACAACACAGTATAGACACAGGAAGGCCCTGACTCCTAAAACCTGGGGTGGTGGGCTGTACAGCTCACTACAGGATGGAGCTGAGCTGTCAACACACCAAGAAGCAGCACTGTTAAGTAGGGCAAACAGGACAGGACCCATTGCTAGACTTTGGGTTTTCCCAAAGGCCCAGGGTGTGTCCACTGCACCTCCGCAGTGATTTTCAGCAAGTTAGATTCAAAATACACACAAGAGGGGGCTGGGGCTATACTTCAACGGCAGAACACTTGCCTCACACCTGTGAGGCACTGGGTTTGATCCTCACACCACAAAAAAATAAATAAGGACAGACACCATTGTGTCCATCTTTAAAAAAAAAAAAAAAAAACACACACACACAAGAGAAAACAGCCAGGGCTCCATTAACCCCGGGACAGGGGTGTGGGAGCTCAGGGGCCCAGGGAAGTGGCCTTGGAGGACAGCTACAGAGTCAGCACAACAGCTAGGCAGCTGCCTGCAGAGTGGCACCCAGTACAGGTGAAGGGGCCAAGAGCTGCCAGTGCCCCGAACTTCCACGGCCAGTCCTGGAGGAGGTGGGAGTGGGGGACAGGGACACTGCCACTCCTGCAGAGCTACAGCTGGAGTGATGGCCCTCTGCCTAGCCTGCAGCAAGGGTCCAATCACAGGGGCTCTCCTCTCCTGCAGCAACACCTCCACAGGGCCAGAGCTGTGGCCAGCAGGAGAGGGCCTGGGAGCTTCATCCCCACCCAGTGGGTGCAAGTACCTAGGGTGTCTCCTGCCTAGCCCTTCAGCCGGTTCTCCCTCAGCCAGTCACTCCCGGAGGCCACAACAAGCAGATGCCACCCCCAGCCCCAGTGCAGATCTGCACTCTAGTCCACGCAGGGTCGCAGCTGGCCCTGCCTGGGAACAGGGGGTCCTGAGCACTCTGCCACACACCTCCACCTGACCCAGCAGAGGCTGGAAGCCACCAGAGGGTTCTGCCTTTCACAGTCAGAGGCCCTGCTGGACCTTGGCAGGAAGACAGTACCTGCTGTCTGCAAGCCGGGCTCCCTGGGACACAGGCTGTGAGCAAGGCAGGAGGCCACGTGAGGACTCTGCCTCCCCACCGAGGAGGCCTGTGGAGACAGAAAAGCAAGGTCAGCTCCACAAGCCCAAGGCCCGGCTCCCACCTCCCCTTGGGTGGCCTTCTCTCAGCCTCCAAAGGCTGGGCAGGGGCACTGAGAATGCAACAAGCAGCATGCACCCACACAGCCCACTCCAGGGCCCAAGCACTCACACAGGAGAGCTTCCCACATGGCAAAACTGCCCACCACCAACCCCACAATCCCAACCAAGCTGCAGCATGCACAGCCTAAGGGTCTCACACTCAGCAAGAACCAGGCACAGGGCCACAGCGTGGGACCCAGCAACAGGAGACATCCAGGACAGGGGAGTCCAGAGACAGGATGTGGACTCATGCATGCCAGAGGCTGGGGAGGGGTGGGGGACTGACCGCTCACGGGAACGGTGTTGCTTTAAGGGATGATGGAATGTTCTGGAACTAGACAGAAGTGCTTGCTGAAAAACCACTGATTCTACATTTCAGGTAGATTTCACAGCATGTCAATCTAGCGTGTGAAACTAGGGACAGAAGGGACTCTCTCAGCCTGATGAGACACCCAGGAAGCCCACAGCCACAACACCCAGAGATCAGACTTGAGCTTGCCCTCCATGTGGGGGTGTGGGGGGCTATCTCCCACCACTCATACTCAGCACCTCCCCAGGGGGTTCCCATCCATGCAAGAAAAGGAAATAAAAGGAACCTAAATGGATAAGGAAAGAACAAAACTATATTTCTTTTTGCTGGTGACATGATCTTGTGCCTATAAAATCCAAACTAAAAACTATTTAAACTAATAAATGATCTAAGCAAGGTTGTAGGGTACAAGATCAATGCATAAATATTCACTATATTTCTATATGCTAGCAATGGACAATCAAAACATTAAGACAATTCCATTTACAACAGTGTCAAAAGTTGCATAAGATATACCCCTTAAGAACACAGCAGGGGCTGGAGTTGTGGCTCAGTGGTAGAGCACTTGCCTAGCATGTATGAGGCACTGGGTTCAAGTCTCAGCATCATATATACATAAATGAATAAAATGTCTATCAACATCTAAAAATATATAAAAAAAAAAAAAAAAACAGAGCAGAACCAGGCCCAATGGCACATGCCTGTAATCCCAGCAGCTCAGAAGTTCAAAGCCAGCCTCAGCAACTTAGCAACACTTCAAGAAACTTAGTGAGACCCTCTCTCAAAATAAAAGATATAAAGGGCTGAGAACGTGTCTCAGTGGTTAAACCCCTGGGTTCAATCCCCAGACCAAAAAATAACAAAACAAAATTTCATACTTCATTATCAAAAAAGTGAAACAACTCACAGAATGGAAGAAAACACCTGCCAATCAATCATACACCTGGCAAGGGACCTGCATGTGTAAAGAACTCTTGTAACTCAGTAACAAAAAGGCAAACAACTCAACTTAAAAAAGGACACAGGATGGACTGGGGTTTTATAGCTCAATTGGTAGAGTGCTTGCCTTGCATGCACAAGGCTCTGGGTTCAATCTCCAGCACCACAAAACACATTTCTCCAGTGAAGACCTATGAACGGTCAATCAGCTCACAGAAAGACATTCAGCATCCCTCGGCATGCAGAAGCACCATGGCCCAGCAAAACACCCCTTCTCAGTCACAGGATAGCTTCAATCAAAAAGACCGATAACCACAATACTGTCGTGGACTAGTCCTGGAGAATGTCCAACTGAAGTCTGGACACGAACGGTCACAGCAGGGTCAGACTCACATGGAAACAAAGTGGAAATCACCTCGACATCCATCAGGTGACCAACAGAAACAGAAACCAGCCTGGAGCGTCCTTGGCCAGGGCAGCAGCGAGGTGACAGATGCAATGTAGAGGGATCTGAGGACCTGAGGACCTGGTGCTAAGTGACAGCCAGACACACAGGCCACAGTTTGTGACCCAGTGACAGCAGAGTCCGGGACAGGGGAGTCCAGAGACAGGACATGGACCCGCAGGTACAGGGCTTTTAAGATGATAAAAATATTCTACAACTATCTGTTGGCAGTTATGTAACTCTGAAAATACTAAAAACCATGAAGTTCTACGCATTACAGGAGGGCCACTGCGAGGCAGATGAACTTATCTCAGTAAAGCACTGCCAAACACAAATAACTAAGATGTTTAATAAAACGAAGCTCAAAAGTTTGGGAAGGAACTCCTTTGTCACTCGGTGCTCGGGAATCCTCACGTGAAGTGTGCTCATTCTCTCCTTAAGGAAAACCAGGAAACCAAAGCTCAGAGAGTTCAGGCCACTAACCTAAATTCACACAGTAAGCATGTGATACCAGTACAAATTCAGTTCAGGCCTTATGTCAGAAACCCTCGCCACCCTCTACTCAGAATACAAGGACAGTGCACACTGACGTTGGAGGGACAGCTAGGAGGCACAGGGTGCCCTCAGCACTGCAGAGACCTGGCAATAGGGCTGCAAGGTGTATTCACCTGACTGAGGTCCAGAAGCCCCTGAGGGTCTGGTGGGGAGGGAGCGGACCAGCCCGGCTTTAGACAGTCTACCCAGCGGCGGCAGAGGGCCATAAACAGAGCACAGGAAGCAGCACCCATGGTGCTCAGAAGCAGGCCAGGGATGCAGAGCACCTACAGCCCAGGGGCCTCTCACACCTCATGCCCTGGTAAAGCAAGGTGGCTTCACCTCCATCCTGGACACACAGGTATGCCAGCCCTGTGGCCACCTTAACACAGCCACGTGCATGGCGAAGCATGATGAGAGCACCCAGGGTGCCAGGAGCCCTCCTCAGCCCTCTCCAGGACTGCCTGGGGCGGGGGGACAGGAGCTCCCTAAGCAACCTTCCCACCTATGCCAAGGGACTAACTTTCTGTTCTCACAGCCAAGAGGCCTAAGTGAGGTGGGGAAGCATCTAACGAGGCCACAGTTGGGATGACAGGTTAACAGCCCCCACAGGCTCAGTGTCCAGAAAGAATGAGAATAACTTTGGCCTCAAGAATGATGGTCTGGGGTCCCCGAGCAGGGTCTGAAGAGGACTCAGCCCTGTCTGACTTGCCATCTAACAGGGCTCAGGCAAGAGAGCAGAGATCACCAGCCAGGAACAGCCAATGTAGGGGGATCTGAGGACCTGAGGACTGGTGCTAAGTGACAGCCAGACAGTGAGCAGCTGGCTCCCCACAGGACCACCAGCCTCAGATCCTACATGCATCTCCAAGGGGCTCCAAGCTCCTCAAAACTTACCAGGGATCACGGGTCATGGCTGGCTTCCTCCCCCACCCGTTTCTGGTGCCCACACAAATGGCAGATTCCCAGGTCCTACTTCCATTTACTTAGAACATACTGGATATCCCCCACAGCGTCAAAGGCCAACAAAAGTCAAGCCTCTGCTCTGTGGAGAGGAAAGGAAGAACAGAACAGGGGCTGGTCAAAGGTGAAAGAGAGGACGACGAACAGCACTAGAGAGGCAAAAGAGAGGACCTCAGACAAGGGCCCACCCAGGTCTTCTAGGGGCAGAGGAGGGAGGAAGCAAGCTGGTATACACGAAGACTCCCAACTTCTCACAGAGCATAGGACGGCCCTTCTCTCAGGGCAGCACCCATTCCAGCTCTCCACTCTTCAAAGCTTGACCCAGAAGGACATTGCAACAGATTCCACACTCCCTGGAGGCTGAGCCCACACCTTCCAACACACACTCTGCTTTCTGTGTGACCACATGGAAGCACTCTCTCCAGTCTGGCCAGGCCTGGTCACAGCAGGTAGCTCAGTTTTCTACCAGGCCTCCTTAGGAACAGCCACTCCTGGAACACAGCCGCCATACTGCATAGAAGCCCAAGCCACACACAGAGGCCAGCAGCCAGGCACAAGTGAGGAAGCCCCCAGCAAATTCCAGACCCGGCCAGCACTATGCTAGGGGAAAGAGGCCCTACAGGAGAACTGCCTGCTTGAGTCAGCCTCAAGAATAAGAAATGACAATAAAGTGAGTGCTGTACTGTCCCAGAATCGACTTCTGAGGTGACCCATTACATAGCACCAGTTAACAACAGCGTCCTCTGGAGTCCTCACTGACCTCACCACCCATGCCCAGCCCAGGCATCGGGTGTCCCCTTGATCCTCCACCTCAGCATTTGCTCTGGGCCCACCCGAGGAGCAGGTTCTGCCTGTCTCCACCCACATGGAGTTGCCAGTCTAGTCCGGGCACACCTAATGAGCTATGAATTCATACAGCATGGAGAGAGAAATGAGGGCACAAGAAAGAAGACAGGATGGGGCTGTGTAATTGAGGATCAGGGACAGCTCTGAAGTTCTCTCCAGCAGGGACCAGAATGCAGAACAGTTCCAGGCAGCCCCACAGTCCACAGAGCACACCAGAAACCAAAGGAGCCATGGGCTGCAGGGGTCACAGGGGCCACACCACAGGGTAGCTGATCATAAGAGATGATAAGGGCAGTGAAAAGCCACAGAGGGTCTGCAAAGGAGTGAAAGCTGGCACATTAGGTTAAAAAGATTAATCTAGTACCAACAGGAACAGGATGGAATGTTCCTGTCTTTCACTGGGTGCTGATGATTATTTTGAGACAAAAATACAACGATTAAGCAGATCAAAGCAGCTAATACTAACCAACCACCATGAGGTTACAAATGGCTACTTTTATGGGTTAAAAACAGCTGAATACTAGCCATTTCATAAGGTTCAACTTCCATCTTTAATTCACAGTGCCTAAACCTCATGAGCTTTCTTAGATTGGGAGGTCAACATCAACTTCCCAATCTAGAGACTCAGTCCTTCTGCAAGGCTCCAGGGCCAGATAAGGCCTCCAGGACGGAGGCTGGCCGGGGCCCTACAAGATCAGCATCTACATGTGTTTTAGTCCTTCATTGATCAGCGTCTCTAACCAGTTTCTAGACAGGCCCCATCTGTTCTACGCACTGTGGGAACCCTACGGCATAGCACAGGCGACGGCCTACACAGGCTGCGGCCTCAGAACATCAAATCAAATGTACTCTACAGGGCTCCACCCCAAGCTGCTTTTATGGGTTAAAAACAGCTGAATACTAGCCATTTCATAAGGTTCAACTTCCATCTTTAATTCACAGTGCCCAAACCTCATGAGCTGGTCCAGCCAGGCACCCAGACAACTACTGTCTCTCTGGCACAAACACAGAGCTTGTTGCTGCCCTGAGAAGGCCACAAATGGGAAAGAATGGCCAGTCCCACCCTCCACAACGCCTACACATGTTAAGCCAAGGCATAAACACTCAGCCAGAGTTCCAGTCCCAGCTCCCAGGCCTGCTGTGCCTCTCGGGGTGGGGGCCTTCTCCTCTCTGGGACTCAGGAGCTGCACGCCTGACACAGGTTTGTGGATCCCTTTTAATTTCTGCAGGAACAGAGCCCAACAGGCCGCAGGCACAGAGCGGCAACGCGCCGGAGCCCCATTTATGCAGCCTGACAGAGGCTGCACCTTACCCACATCCCCTTCTCCCTCCCCGCTGTACCTTAGCGGTGAAAGCAAATCTACATTGTCCCGTGCACCATCCCAAAGCCAAGCAAACCCCAAACACCAAAGTTTCCGTTCCCAGGGAGTTGTTCTGGGCAGTGCCGGTTGAGTCTGATGGAACATCACAGCCCCAAGCCCTCGAGTTCTCAAGTCGAAGACGAGAGCCTTCTAAACACTGCCGGCCGAGGTCTTCCGAGAAGTAACTCCTTGAGGGAGCGGCCGACCAGCTCAACCTGTGGTCAGCCAGCAGCCCACGCCGCCTCCCGCGGGTCCGCAGTGGGGCCGCGCGGTCCCGCCGGACGCCACCGCCCCGGCGCTCCGCAAAGTTGGCGCGCGCGCGGGGAGAGCTCGCCCCCGCCCGCCGCGCCCCCCGCGCCCGCGCATGCGCGCCTCCGCCCTCGATGTGGCAACGCGGGGGGGGGGGGCCGCCGGGCCGGGGGCGGCCGCCGACGAAAACCCGCGCCCCCGGGCCCCGAGAGGGCGGGCGCCCCGGCCGGCCCCACAGCTCCCGGCGAGCGGCTTCAACCCCGGGCCCCTAGAGCTCACCACGGCGGCGGCGGGGGGCGCGGGCGCGGGCGGGGGGCCGGCTCCCCCGGCCCGCTCACTCACCTCCGCCATGGCCGTGTGTGCGCGGGAGGCGGTGGCCGCGCCGGGATCCCCGGATGAGGGGCCGCGCGCTCATTGGCCGAAGCCCTGGTGGGCGGGGCCGGGGCGGGGCCGCGCGTAGTAGGTGCGCGGGCCTCGCGAGCGGGCAGCGGGCGTCGCGGTTCTGTCAGTGTCGCGTTCCCGCACCCTCGGGCGCCCGAGGCGGATCGGTCACGCCACGCGCGGCGGAGGCCGGGACTGGAGGCCAGCTCCGCCCGACAGGTGCGAGGGGCTCTGTCCGTTCCCGGGTCGTGCCGGAGCGGCTCAGGGACCCCCGCGCTTGCCGCCGAGATGGGCAACCGCCCCGAGGGCCCAGCGCCGCCGCGCCCGCTCCTCCGTGCGCTGACGTCATTCGCGCCGGGGCTCTCCCCGCGCTCCGGACGTCTCGGGAGGGCGTTTCGGTCGGTTAGTTGACGCGCCCACGAGCTCAGCGCCGGCCCTGCGCGGCCTTGCTCCGGGCGCTGGGGCGACCCAGGGAGATAGATGGACAGGTGCGGGAGTGGCCCGGGGGGCCCAGCGAGTGGCGGTGCAGGGAGCGTGTTTTCAAGGTCGGACAGTCGTTGGGGGCGGCCGATTAGTTTCAGTGGAGAAGCGTGGCAACCTGTTGTCAGGTGATACGCGGGAACATCGCTCGCGAAGGGCAGATGGACATCCTGTGCCCCTGGGTGTGATGCCCTGAGGAGGCCACCACCTCCTGCACCCGGTGGAACGCAAAACCTGTGTCTATCTGGAGGAAATTGCAGGCAAGGCCGAAATATGAACATTCTACCAAAGTGGCGAGGAACTGCGTTTTTCAAAGCTGTTAGTGCCAGAGAAGATAAGCCGTGGCTGAGCCTAGACCCTGGAATCAGCAAAATGCAGTGGCTGAGCCTAGACCCGGACCCAGCAGAGGAGCAGAGAGTGACACAACAGATTAGATGAAAGGACTGGATCAACGTGAGGTTTACTGAAATCAGTGGCAGTTCTGTGTTTCTGTCGGAGAACATTCTTACTTAAAAATTCACACTGATTCTGGGCGAGGGGCACACGCCTGTGATCCCAGTGGCTTGGAAAATTGAGGCAGGAGGATCCAGAGTTCAAAGCCAGCCTCAGCAACTTAGAGAGGCACTTAGCAACTCAGTGAGAATCTTTCTCTAAATAAAATACAAAAAAGGTCTGGGGATTTGCCTCAGGGGTTAAATGCTCTTGAGTTCAATCCTCTGTACAAAAAGAAAAAAGAAAAAAAATTTACACTGACCTATTTAGAGTATATGCAACTTATTCCCAAATGGTTCAGAAAAGCATGTTCTTACGGCTGGGGTTGTGGCTCAGTGGTAGACTGCTTGCTGAGCACGCATGAGGCACTGGGTTCAATCCCCAGCACCACATAAAAATTAAAAAAAATAAAAAATAAATAAACATGTTCTCATCTACAATCAGTGATAACAGCAATGGGGGCAAAATACCGATATCTGGATCTGGAAGTGGGTATGTTAATTATTCTGTAAGCATGAAATGATCTTCAAATAAAAAGCAAAAGAAATAAAGCAGAAAATAAAGACCACTTGAGGTTTGAACCGAGACCTTGGGAGAACTTGGCCAGCAGTGGGTGGGGGTCCCAGCAGTTGGTCAGCCAAGGTGAAAATGGAGTCCAGAAGGGACTTGTGCTGGGGAACGTGCTGGGCAAGTGCATCCCTGGAGTTTCTGGTGGCACCTCTGCTCCTTCCGACTTCAAGTCGAGGGCTTGTTTGGACCACCACAGGGATCCAGAAGCTGGGGATGAGGTCTGGGTCGCTGAACCGTGGAAGCCTCTAGAGTGGTGGAGGGAGAGCAGGCATGCAGGTAGATAACCCGAGGCTGCAGAGAATCTTCTGGGTCTTGCCTTCAGCTGAGGACAGCCACCTTGCCACACTTTCCAGGAGGCTGCCACATCAGCCAAGATTAATGTAGAGTGTAAAAGTCAGCCACCAGGACCCCTGAGGCATCAGCTGGCTCCCCTGACCGGCACTGAACCCAAAGGTAACCCCTAGTTCTTCCTGCACATCATCTGTTTCAAAAGTCTGTTTCCAAAAATAAAGGAAAGAGGGAAGGAAGGAGGAGGTTACATAAGGAACCAATCAAATACAGATTAATAGATGAGCTAAAAACAAATCTAAAAGAGAAAAGAGAAGCAGGGGACAGGAGGGCAAAGGGAGCTTATGAACTGAAATCAATTTTCATGCACATGAGTTTCTCAGGGTAAACCCAGCTAAAATGTATAACCATAAAACTCTAATTAAAAAATTTTTTAAAATCCTGTTTCCAGAGGGCTGGGATTGTGGCTCAGTGGTAGAGCTCTTGCCTAGTATGTGTGAAGCACTGGGTTCAATCCTCAGCACCACATAAAAATATATACATAAAATAAAGGTATTGTGTCCACTATAACTAAAAATATATTTTTTAAAAAGTTTCCAGGAATCTAACCTGTGACACAAAAGTTGAGTCATGCATGTTTGAAAGATTTAAAAAACAAACGGCCAAGCACAGTGGTACACACCAATAGTCCCAGGTACTCACATGCTGAGGCAAGAGGATCAAAATTTTGACGCAGCTTTGGGAATTTAGGGAGACCCTATGTCAAGATAAATTTTTAAAAAGGGGCTGGGGAAGTAGCTCAGGGGTAAAGTGCTTCTGAGCTCAAGCCCCAGTACTGCCAAAAAAAAAAAAAGTATCTTAGCCTGTCTGTGCCACTATAACAAAATACCAGAGCCAGAGGAGGTGGTTAAAACATTACCATTTATTAAAACATCCCAGCTGCTCAGGCTGAGTTAGGAGGACCAGGAGTTTGAGATACTGTCTCACAGCAAACAAAAACCCACAGACTGGGTCATTCATAAAAACTGGAAACTATTTCTCACAGTTCTGGAGGTTGGAAATCCAAGAGGGAGGTGCAGGCAGATTTGCCGTCTGGTGAGGGCCACATTTGCACTTCCAAGAGGCCTTGCTGTGTCCTCCAGAGAACAAGCACTGCGTATGCATGGGGTGGAAGGACCCTGCCACTCACAGCCCTCTGTAGGGGCACTGATGTCATTAAGTACCTGCCCAAGCCGCACCGCTCAATACTGTCGCCTTGAGGACTAAGTTTCAACATGAATTTTGGAGCAGTGACATCATTCAAAGCATAGCAAGAAACAATAGTTTCAAGTGCGGCACAGTATGATGAAGAACTAAAACGAGGCCCCTGGACTTCCAAGAGAGGTAGAAACTGAGCTCAGTGGCCCCAGGGTGACCAACCATTCCCTGTGAACTGGGGCAAGTCTGATCGCCAGCGTCCGACAGCATCCTCTCCGCTGCACACACCTGGTCACTTGCATGGGTCTCTATCAGTGCCCACTGCTGCTCACTGGCTCTCAGTGCCACATTACCCCCAGAACCAGGAGCCTCAGGGTGACAGGAGCCACTCAGCCACAGCTCTAGAACCTGCTGCTCCTGCAGCTTCTGAGGGAAGCAGACCTGCAGGTGGAGATTTGTCGGCAGCAAGTCCACAGGGAGAGCTATCAAATGGACCCATGGAGATGAAGACAGTGGATAGAGGCCTCACACTGAGTCACCCAAGGGGCTGCCTAGGGAGAGCACCTGGCCACAGTGAGGCCATTCCCAGATGGGCGCCAGCTGCCATAGAGTCTGCAGCGCAGTATCCACATCACCGAACACATTTTGCTTTCATACCTGGTTTTCCTGAGAACGTGGATGGCTACCATGCTTATTTGAGCAATTAATTTACAGTTCTACATAACTTACTTGATAGGAACATGAGGTACCTGAATATCTTCCCATAACTGCATTTTTTTAAGAGAGAGAGAGAGAGAGAATTTTAATATTTATTTTTTAGTTTTCGGCAGACACAACATCTTTGTTTGTTTGTGGTGCTGAGGATCGAACCTGGGCCACACGCATGCCAGGCGAGCGTGCTACCACTTGAGTCACATCCCCAGCCCCATAACTGCATTTTAAAAAGAAATGGAGGGCTGGGGTTGTGGCTTAGTGGTAGAGTGCTTGCCTGGCACGCATGGCCTGAGATAGTAAGTTCGATCCCCAGCACCAAATAAAAAGAAATACTAAGTAAAGGTATTGTGTACATCTACAACTAAAAAAACATTTTTTAAAAACAAGAAATGGCACTTCAGTAATAAATTTTATTGAAATAAGTTTATTAAAACATTACCTGATCATGTATAACAATAGAAATTAAAAGTTGTGCATTTGTGTTAAAAAATTAAAAAATAATAAAAATAAGTCGTCCAGATTAGAAAAAAATTTCTGTCCAACACAGAATCAGCGAATGAAATATAAAGGTATGAATGAGTTTGTTCCACTCTTTTTTGTTTTGTTTTGTTTTGTTTTTTGATACCCAGTATTGATCCTGTGGTGCTTACCAAACTGAGTCAGATCCCCAGTCCTTTTCTAAAAAAAAAAAAAAAGTCATACACAATACCTTTATTATATTTATTTATTTATACATGGTGCTGAGGATTGGATTCAGCGCCTTGCATGTACTAAAGGAATGCTCTACTGCTGAGCCAAAACTCCAACCCTCCCCAGTCCTTGTTTTTTTATTTTTTAGTTGGACACAATATATTTTATTTATTTATTTTTGTGGTGCTGAGGATCCAACCCAGGGCATTGTGCACACGTGCTAGGCAAGCACTCTAAGGCTAAGCCACAACCCCAGCCCCTCCCCAGTCCCTTTTATGTTTTGAGACAGGATCTCACTAAGTTGCTTAGAGCCTGATAAGTTGCTAAGGCAGACTTTGAACTTGTGATCCTTCTCCTCAAGGTTCGAAGCCTCTGGAATTACAGGAATATTCCATTCTTTTTTCTTTTTCCTTTTGTGAATCTTACTTATTCATTCTTTGTCAGAACTTTTTATCTGTTCTACTGCTATGCATGACAACAGAATGCATTCCACTTCCCTGTACACCAATACAGCACGACTCTTCAGTTCTCTGATTGTCCGCGATGTAGAGTCTGCGAGGTAGAGTTGTACCATTCGTGCGATCGGATCCTGCATGGATCTAGGGTAATGATGTCCAGTCCATTCTTTTTCAAATGGACTCCAGGTAATGGTGTCGTTTTCTCGATCTTATGTAAAATACTAAAAGCAGACTCAAGTGGCACTGCCTGAGATCACAGGCTGCAGTGACGTCGTCTTTTGTCATCACCACAGGAGGTGGTGTTGGCTTCCGGTGCCAGGGCTCGCGTCCCTCACCCCAGGCTCCTGCTGACTCAGAGTTCCTGGAGGTCCTGTTGCTCTGCCCCTCCCTCTTCCTGGAGCTGTCTGCTTGCTGGGCGGGTGCCAGCGCATCTGTGCCGCTCCCATTGCCCTCAAGCCCTGGCCCCTGGACAAGCCTCTGCCTAGTGTGATAGCCAGCACTGCCTCCTGGAGCTGCGTCGCTGGCCCTCTTCACCTCTGCGGTGGCCTGACTGTCTCAGTGCTGTCCTCATTTTCTCTCCTTGGGCCACCCGGGATCCTCAGCCACCCTCTTTTCCTGCTCACTCAGAGCTTCTTTCTCTGTCTTTCTACTGCATGGTGCTGGCCTGGAGGGTCAGCTCTTGGTCAGCCACTGCCTCCTGTCCCAGCGATAGAGCCTCTGGGAACAGAGGGGCCTCACTGCCCTGGGCCGTTGGCCTCCGGTCCAGGTGGTCACAGAGCCCAGGGTTCTCACCCTGTGCGTGTTCGCGCTGGTGCTGGATCTGAGCCAGCCCGGCCTCCTCTGCTCTTCAGCTCTGCAGTCCCTCAGGCTGTGTCTGGCGTCCCTTTCCACCTGCAGGTCCCATCTTCTGTGCTCCTGGATGCCTGCTCTATTCTGGCAGCAGTGTCTCCTTGAGGATTTGGAGGACACAGTCCGTGTGTGTGGCGTCCCCTTTCCCAGTCTCCACAGCCCCAGCTCTTCTGGCCCCTTGGTGACGCTGCACTTCCGATCCCCAAGGAACGCTGCACCCGGGTGACCGCGCCTTCCTCCTGTCCTCAGTGCTGCCGCACTGGAGCGTGAGAGCCATGTGGGCCTGCAGCCGGCTCTCTCAGGTCTCTCCTGCCCTCTGCACTGGCTGCCCTCCGGTGGCTCAGGGACCTGCCTGGCTCGGGCACGGAGGCAATGGTTTCATTCATTTATTTACATCTGTGTTTTCTGTTTTGCAGTCTTCATTTTACCCACTGTGTGTTTCTCCTAGGAGCCCCTGACTGTGAGGAGGCCTGTTGGACCTGGGCTCAGCCTCCTCTGCCTCTGCTCTGCAGCTGCTGGTGGTGGTTCAGCAGCGCAGCTCAGCGGAGGCCACGCCCCACCCAGCCAGATCCAGGCGGCCTGCTCCCGGTTTCCTGGGTAACTCCTCCTCCACCCAGCATGCCCTCCGTCCCTTTCTGCCTCTGGGGGTGTGCACACCTCACAAGCTGCTGGCGGCCATCCCCCTCCTGGGCGCCTCTGAAGCTAAGCACACCCTGCCTGGCCCCTCCTCACTGCCCATTCTTTTCAGGGTACTAGGTTTCGTTCTGCTTCTTATCTGTGTGAGGCAGCCCTAACAAGAGAGCAGCCCGTGGATGTGGGCACCATTCAAATGAAACATCTCGTTTTGTTCTGAAGGTTACGTGTGGAAGACCCCAGCCTGTGTGTCTGAGGATGGGCTGGGACGAGACTGGGGGGCAGGTCTCCACAGGTTGGAACTGGCTTTGGGGCTGACTTTGAGAGCCCCAAAGGCCAGGGTGGATCTCCCTCCTTCCAGAGCCCCTTCCTCAGCCTCTCCCTCATCTTCTCGCTGGTCGCACAGCACCTGCTCTGTGTCACAGTGGCCTCTCCTGGAGTGGACATACTCCGGCCCCCAGTGCTGTCCACCAGGCAGTCGGGATAATTCCCTGGATTGCCACTGCTCTTCAAAGCCTTTGCCCCCGCAGGGAACATCTCTCAGTGTGGAGGACAGGGCCTGGCTGAGCTGGCTGGTCCTGCGTGCTCCTCCTCACCATCTGCTCCGGGTGCACCCCCCGCCCCCGTTCTCCTTCAGGGAGGCACCCAGAGTGGCCTGGTTGGGGCTTTGTCCATGGTGGTCCATGGCGAAGTGGGTGCGGGAGGAAGAGCAAGCCTCTGCACACACTCAACCACGTGCCCTGAATCCGTGAGCCAGCAAATGCCCCCAAGGACAGCAGCTGGGGCGCCTGGGCACCCAGGCTAGGGGGGTGCTTTTGGGTGCTGTTGGGTGGGCACAGGGCCACCTGAGGGTCGACTGGAGCACAACTGTGGCCCATGGTAGGAGGACCTGCCTGGGGCTGCTGATGTGAAAGGGCTGGTGGGCGGCAGCCGTAGGCTGGGGTGAGACTGCCGCTCAGGTCTCTGGGGCCGCGGGGAACCGCCTTCCTCTCTGGAGCCCCTCTCTTGCTCTCTGCTGCCTGAGCCTCTGCTGCTCCTTCCACCATGACACCCGCCTCACCTCGGTCCCAGGGCACGGAGCCCTCCAACCACGGACTGGACCTCTGAAACCAGGAGCCGAAATAAACCTCTCTTCCTCTGAGTTATTCTGTTGGGTATTTTGGTCACACTGAAGACAAGCTGACCAACACAGTAGGATCCAAAAAAAAAACTGTGGACGGGTCAGGCCAAACCAGTCCACGCGTCCCACCGGTGACCTGACCTCGGCGGAGCCCGGGAACAGGAGGGTACCGGGTTTCATCTTGGAGGGTTCACAACAGCCCCCAGGACGCCCACGTCCTGACCCCAGAACCTGAGGCCACGCACCTCCCAGGGCAGAAGAGATTCTGAGGTGGGATCATGGGAGGCCCTGAGCTGGGGTCACCACAGGGTCCTCATGGGAGGAGGCAGGGGGGTGAGAGTCGGGGAGCCTGGAAGACACTGCGCTGCTATCTCTGGAGCTAAAGGGCTGCGGCATCTCGGGAGCTGGAGGAGGGGGACGCAGACTCTCCTTGGGCCTCAGGAGGCCAGCCTGCTACAGCTGGGTCTACTCAGCAGGGTCCGAGTCGTTCCCGACCAGTACCTGCTGTCCTAAGGCCTGTCTGGGCCTCTTTCTGTGGCCGCAGGAGCTTCGGTCTGTCCACACTGCTACAGCAAACTGCCATGGACAGAGCGGTTCCCAGAAAACGCAAGCCCGTGTCCCACCATCCTGGAGCTGGACGTGCAAGGCTGGGCCGCTGGGGGCCTTCCTCTGGGTTGGCAGCAGGGCGGGGCGCTGTTGGCTTCACTGAGTTCACAGCTTCCGACCCCAAGCCCCACCTCCCAGCACCACCACCTTGGGGCACGGTGTGCAGGAGCCGGGCCTCCCGGCCTCTGGGCTTCAGCCTCCCTGTCGGTAGGCCCATGGGTCAATCGGGAGAGCTCCTTGGGTCAGAGGCGCCATGGACCACAGATGGCTGGATGGCAGGTGGGGGCTGGGGAGGCTGGGGAGCCTCGAGCCTCGCAGGTGGAGGGGATGGAAGCCCACCCTCGGAGACTTGGCGGAAGTGACTTAGGAAATGAAAGGGCCGCACAAACCGCAGGCACATGCAAAAATATGCATTATTATTGCTCCCTGGGCGCCGCAGCTCGCCCCCCAGGCCAAGAAGCTCAGCGCACACGGCGGTTACTCTTGGTGTTTACTGGGAGCTGGGTCAGGCCTGGTGTCACACTTTCTTGGTGATGCTCTTTGGGGTGGCAAGCTCGTAGAGGCGTGGGGACGCCTGTGCCACCAGGGAGGCTGGGGAGATGCGGTAGGGGTCGTAGTCCTCATTGAAGTCCTTGCGCACCTTGGGCTTGGCCAGGAAGACCACCCGCGGGCTGGCCACCGCCTTCTTGGTGCCATCCAGCACCTCCCAGCGGGGATCGCGGTCAGGAACGCATTTGTCTGACTGGGCCTTGGGCACTAGAGGGTGGGAGAGAGGAACGGGGGGGGGGGGGGGCTCAGCCAGGTCCCACGTGGCGGCAGGACTCACAGCAAGGCCACGCGCACCTGGAGCGCGCAGCCACGAGAAGAGCGAGGTGACACACTGCAGTGTGGACGGACCTAAGGACCACATGCTCAGGGAGAGACAGACACACAGGCCACGTATGGACTCCAGGACAGGAGAGTCCAGAGAAGGACGTGGACATGGACCCATGCATGCAGAGCTCAGGAGGGAAAGGGGACTGCTCATGAGGACAGCCTTCCTTTGGGGTGATGGAATGTTCTGGAATTAAGTAGAGGTGATGACTCCATAACCCCAAGAGTGTACTAAATGCCACCCTTTAAGAGGGTAAATTGTGAAGAGAAAAGGTTTCAACTGGCTACAGTTCCACAAGTCCTTGGGGCCAGCCCAGAGTCCACCCTCGGCTCTGCTCTGGTGTCACTGTGGGAAGGGGCTCACAGAGGCACCTCTTCTCCCAGGAGGTTAGGGAGGCCGGACCACTCCCATGGCCAGCTCCCTCCTCACCATCTCCCCACCCCCCACTGCAGCCTGTTGGGGAAGAGCGAGCCGGCAGGGAGGAAAAGCAGCCCCCAGACCCTTGACTTCCATCTCTGGGAACTCTGGCCCCATACTGGGGGTCACAGCCCCCTTCCAAAGCCCCTCTTTGCTTGGTGTCTCAGTGCAAATGGACGAGGCTCCCGGGCAAGGAGACCTGGCTCCCCGGGAGCCCTGGGGGAAAGCCAAGCGGGGCCCAGGTAGGGACACAGGCCCAGGGTCTGCAGCAAGTATGGGGCGGGTGGCCAGGACTAGCCCTCCCAGAGGGCTCCGAGCAAGTGTGGAGCCAAGTGTGCACCCGCGCTAGAGACACTCTGGCCCCTAGTAGCACACCCCTCTGCCAGCCGCCTCTCTCCCTCCCCTCCATGAATTCCCAAGTGTGCTACCCTGCACCATCTCGGTCATTCCACCTTTCTAAATGCGGGTGGCAGTCCATGGGTAGAGCCTGTGGTGGAGACACGTTTAGCACAAACACCCGATTCCATCCAGCACGGGAAGGCACAACAAACAGATCTCAAGGGCAGCCCCTGGGTAACCTCGTGGTAGAGACGCGCTGAGCACAAACGCCCGATTCCATCCAGCACGGGAAGGCACAACGCACAGGTCACGGGTGGCAGCCCCTGGGTGGCCTCGTGGTAGAGACCCACTTAGCACAAACACCCGATTCCATCCAGCACAGGAAGGCACAACGAACAGGTCGCAGGTGGCAGTCCCAGGGTGGCCTCGTGGTAGAGACCCACTTAGCACAAACGCCCGTTTCCATCCAGCACGGGAAGGCACAACGCACAGGTCGCGGGTGGCAGCCCCTGGGTGGCCTCGTGGTAGAGACACGTTTAGCACAAACACCCGATTCCATCCAGCACGGGAAGGCACAACGAACAGGTCTCAGGTGGCAGCCCCTGGGTGGCCTCGCGGTAGAGACCCACTTAGCACAAACACCCGATTCCATCCAGCACGGGAAGGCACAACGAACAGGTCGTGGGTGGCAGTCCCAGGGTGGCCTCGTGGTAGAGACACGTTTAGCACAAACACCCGATTCCATCCAGCACGGGAAGGCACAACGCACAGGTCTCAGGTGGCAGCCCGTGGGTGGCCTCGTGGTAGAGACACGTTTAGCACAAACGCCCGATTCCATCCAGCACGGGAAGGCACAACGCACAGGTCTCAGGTGGCAGCCCCTGGGTGGCCTCGCGGTAGAGACCCACTTAGCACAAACGCCCGTTTCCATCCAGCACGGGAAGGCACAACGCACAGGTCTCAGGTGGCAGTCCCAGGGTGGCCTCGTGGTAGAGAAACGTTTAGCACAAACACCCGATTCCATCCAGCACGGGAAGGCACAACGCACAGGTCTCAGGTGGCAGCCCGTGGGTGGCCTCGCGGTAGAGACCCACTTAGCACAAACGCCCGTTTCCATCCAGCACGGGAAGGCACAACGCACAGGTCTCAGGTGGCAGCCCGTGGGTGGCCTCGCGGTAGAGACCCACTTAGCACAAACGCCCGTTTCCATCCAGCACGGGAAGGCACAACGCACAGGTCTCAGGTGGCAGTCCCAGGGTGGCCTCGTGGTAGAGAAACGTTTAGCACAAACACCCGATTCCATCCAGCACGGGAAGGCACAACGCACAGGTCTCAGGTGGCAGCCCGTGGGTGGCCTCGCGGTAGAGACCCACTTAGCACAAACGCCCGATTCCATCCAGCACGGGAAGGCACAACGCACAGGTCTCAGGTGGCAGCCCCTGGGTGGCCTCGCGGTAGAGACCCACTTAGCACAAACGCCCGTTTCCATCCAGCACGGGAAGGCACAACGCACAGGTCTCAGGTGGCAGTCCCAGGGTGGCCTCGTGGTAGAGAAACGTTTAGCACAAACACCCGATTCCATCCAGCACGGGAAGGCACAACGCACAGGTCTCAGGTGGCAGCCCCTGGGTGGCCTCGTGGTAGAGAAACGTTTAGCACAAACACCCGATTCCATCCAGCACGGGAAGGCACAACGCACAGGTCTCAGGTGGCAGCCCGTGGGTGGCCTCGCGGTAGAGACCCACTTAGCACAAACGCCCGTTTCCATCCAGCACGGGAAGGCACAACGCACAGGTCTCAGGTGGCAGCCCGTGGGTGGCCTCGTGGTAGAGACACGTTTAGCACAAACGCCCGATTCCATCCAGCACAGGAAGGCACAACACAACGAACAGGTCGCAGGTGGCAGTCCCTGGGTGGCCTCGTGGTAGAGACACGTTTAGCACAAACACCCGATTCCATCCAGCACGGGAAGGCACAACGCACAGGTCTCAGGTGGCAGCCCCTGGGTGGCCTCGCGGTAGAGACCCACTTAGCACAAACACCCGATTCCATCCAGCACGGGAAGGCACAACGAACAGGTCGCGGGTGGCAGTCCCAGGGTGGCCTCGTGGTAGAGACACGTTTAGCACAAACACCTGATTCCATCCAGCACGGGAAGGCACAACGCACAGGTCTCAGGTGGCAGCCCCTGGGTGGCCTCGCGGTAGAGACCCACTTAGCACAAACACCCGATTCCATCCACCACGGGAAGGCACAACGCACAGGTCGCGGGTGGCAGTCCCAGGGTGGCCTCGTGGTAGAGACACGTTTAGCACAAACGCCCGATTCCATCCAGCACGGGAAGGCACAACGAACAGGTCGCGGGTGGCAGTCCCTGGGTGGCCTCGCGGTAGAGACGCGTTTAGCACAAACACCCGATTCCATCCAGCACGGGAAGGCACAACGCACAGGTCGCGGGTGGCAGTCCCTGGGTGGCCTCGCGGTAGAGACCCACTTAGCACAAACACCCGATTCCATCCAGCACGGGAAGGCACAACGAACAGGTCGCGGGTGGCAGTCCCTGGGTGGCCTCGCGGTAGAGACGCGTTTAGCACAAACACCCGATTCCATCCACCACGGGAAGGCACAACGCACAGGTCGCGGGTGGCAGCCCGTGGGTGGCCTCGTGGTAGAGCCGCGCTGAGCACAAACGCCCGTTTCCATCCAGCACGGGAAGGCACAACGCACAGGTCTCAGGTGGCAGCCCCTGGGTGACCTCGTGGTAGAGCCGCGCTGAGCACAAACGCCCGATTCCATCCAGCACGGGAAGGCACAACGCACAGGTCGCGGGTGGCAGCCCCTGGGTGGCCTCGTGGTAGAGACGCGTTTAGCACAAACACCCGATTCCATCCACCACGGGAAGGCACAACGCACAGGTCGCGGGTGGCAGTCCCAGGGTGGCCTCGTGGTAGAGACGCGTTTAGCACAAACACCCGATTCCATCCACCACGGGAAGGCACAACGCACAGGTCGCGGGTGGCAGTCCCAGGGTGGCCTCGTGGTAGAGACGCGTTTAGCACAAACGCCCGATTCCATCCAGCACAGGAAGGCACAACGAACAGGTCGCGGGTGGCAGCCCGTGGGTGGCCTCGTGGTAGAGCCGCGCTGAGCACAAACGCCCGATTCCACCTCGTGGTAGAGACGCGCTCAGTGTGCATGGCCGGGCTCTAACCCAGCATGGGAAGGCACAAGGAACAGGTCATGGTCGCAGCCTGTCGTGGGGAGTGCCTCCATCGGAGGGCCAGTTCCAGCCCCCAGCAACGCACACACCCGCTCTCAATTGTGTTGGCACTTTTTTTTTTAATGTTTATTTTTCAGTTCTCGGTGGACACAACATCTTTGTTTGTATGTGCTGCTGAGGATCGAACCCGGGCCACATGCATGCCAGGCGAGCGCGCTACCGCTGGAGCCACATCCCAGCCCGTGTTGGCCCTCCTGAAAGGCCGGTGAGCGTGTGCCGACTGGCACCCAGTCCTCATACCCACGGTGTGCGGGAGAGGGGCCGGCGATGAGGTGAGTGCTGCGCTCCCACCCTTGTCCTCGCTGGGCAGAGCGCCACCAGGCAGAGGACCCCACACACAAGAGCAGGAGGAGACAGTCTGAGGGGGCTCCTCAGTGTGCTCAGCAACGCATCCAGACCGTCTTACCTAAACGCAGCTCCAAATCAAAAGCCAAACCAGGAATTGGACAAGTGATATTGAAGAGGGACCCGCTGGCCACCACACAGACCACGGTGTGATGCAGAGCAGGGACAGCCAGAAGCACAAGGAGCAGGAGCTTGCAGGCGGCACTGCCCCACCCCCAGCAGGGGCAAAGCAGGCAGAAGGCGGGAGCCCCAGGAGCACCAGACCCGGCTGGCCCTAGAGGGGCCAGGGTGTTGGGGCACACGGTGGAGTCTGTGCCAGGTGTTCCAGGAGCGGAGGTTGAGTGGGGGGCACTGGCCAGCAGGCAGGCATTGGGCGGGGACCCTGGGCTGCGGCAGGCTTCCAGGAGAGCACAGTGGCCCCTCCCACGTCCGCGTGCCTGCCGCCTGTGTCCCCAGAGCCTGGCGGTGGCCATGAGCACTCTCCCTGCTGCTCTCCAGTCCTCTTGGATGGCTGGGAAGTGGGTGTTTAACTGGTCCAAATGCCCCCAGGTGACTCCAGAAAACCACCATTCCCAAAGGGGTGATGCCCGCCACTGTGACTGCATCCCCCACCCGGTCAGGGCTCCTCCTCTAGGGAACCAAGCCGCGGGGCAGGTGCCCACAGCACTCGGCTCGCGGTCTGCAGTGCAGGGAGTAGAGGAAGGAAGCCGGACGCACTGATTCCCAAAAACAGGCTTCCTATCCAGACCGGTGTCCCCACCCACAGCCTCAGGTGTGGCCGGAGCAGAGCCCCAGGGCACCTACTCACTGGCCAGTTGAAGGAGACGGCTGTGGTCTGGCACATGGGGTTTAGGTTTTGGCACAGGGTCCCACTCTTCCAACATGGTGGCCGGGACCCTAGGTTTTGCCAGCCGGAGGGTCCGTGAGCTGGGGACTGCCATCTGGGCTGCCCTGGACACCCGGGACACCTGGAAATAGGAATAGGGAAGGAGCAAAACAGTCCACGACTGCTCACTGAGCCAGGGATCCCATAAACAACACTGAAAGATAAGAAACAAGAAATTAGTTTGCAAAACGTGATGGCCATCATGTATAAAGACCTCCTTCAAATCAATAATAAAAACTTAACAGGGAATGGGGTAAGTGAGATAAAAGAGTGGCCCTGAATGGCCAACAGTCCTCTCTACTGACTAGGGAAATGGACATTAAGCATCAAAATGCCACTCCATGTCCACACATTTGAGGAAAAAAAAAAAAAAAAGGCCTGACGTTACTGAGCCCAAGCGAGAAGGCTGGTAAGCGCACAGCTCCAGAGAGCGTGCCACTCAGGCCCACCCTCAGAGAGCACAGCACTGGGCCCAGGACAGCAGAAGTGCTGGGCCTGCAGGCCTGGGTGCACACTCCAGGCAACCACCGTCCACAGCAGGGGCAGGTCCACTAGCAGGGGCTGCACGTGGCCCAGCGCTGCTCTCCAGCGACCCCATGGGGTCCCTCTGCGACCCCTGGCCTGGAGGCAAGGACAGGTGCTGCTCACACACTCAAGCCCAGCACCATGGGCCAGCTGTGGTCTATCTGTGGGTGTGGAACTGTGCCTCGCTGGCCAAGCTGGGGCAAGGTGGGACCTGGCAGGAGCTCACCTAGAAACCTGACAAATAATTCTAGCGTTTCCCAAAGAATTCGGGCTCAAACAAAATTGGTTTCCCTCCACTCTGCCCTGGCTGCTCTGAGCCCCCCACCAGGGTCTGCAGCTCCCAGGAGACCCATTCAACCCTGGCTTCTCCACAGCTGGCCAGGTTGGTACTGAGGGACTGCAGGGAGGGCTGGGGAGGGGCAGCTGGACCCACGGTGGACTGTGGAGGAAAGAGGCCTGGGGGTTGGGTCCTAGCTCAAAGTGCCCATCCCTGAATCCCAGGCTCAGAACTGGACCTTCTCTGGAGGTCTGGGCGGCCAAGGTCCGAGTCCTCAGGAGGAGTCAGGGGCTGGGCGAGGCAGGCAGGCAGAGGCCACCCTCTCCAGGGATGAGGGCAGGCAGAGGGCGGGGCAGGCAACCAGGGCCTGACCTCCTCTGGACCCAGATGTCACCCACCAAGGAGAGCTGCAGTGTGGGCAGGTGCTATGGAGGAGCTTCACCCAGGTAGGGTGGCTGCTGCTGGCCTGTAACCAGCCTGGCTGTCCAGCAGTATGCAGCAGTATGCAGCTCCATGGGAGGCTGGACACTGCTGATCCTGCAAGAGGACGCCACCCTGGGCTGGCTGTAGCCGCTGTGGGTGCTCTGCACGGGTTGGGAGCCAGACACCCGGGACCCAGAAATCCCATCCCCAGGGATGGCAAAGCCTGCATTCCAGGAAGCCTGCTGTGGACAGTTGGAACTGGAATGGCTGAGGCCCTCCCTGGCCAGCCGACAGGGCCTCACCCCACCAACCCAGGAAGGGCTAGAGCTGCCCAAGCAGCGGGTGAAGCCCTACTTCCCCGTAGTCAGAGATAAGGGTCAGGGTCTGCAGCTCTCCAGGCCTGCTGGCCAGCAGGACGTGGGCACTTCCGCAGGGCAGCAGCGCAGCGCTACTGCTGAGCCCCGCCCCGCCCTCCACCTCGCAGCAGTATGGCCCGGGCTGAATGGAAGCTTTGAGATGACTCTGGGCCCACAAGAGCAGGGAGGGACCGCCCAGAGCAAGCCCCAGCACAGAGAGGGAAACAGGCAGGACCTGCCAGCACAGCAGCAGGCCTGGGGCCCCAGGCAGCTCCCGCCCCGCCCCAGGGCATGATCCCGCCTACCTCAGACATCTGAATGCTCCAAATGTTGTTCCGGATCTTGGGGGTGGCCAGCTCCTTCAGGCGGTTAGAGCTTTGGTACTCCAGGGTGGCCCGAGGGACGGGCCACGTGGGCGTGGTCCTGGGGGAGCGGCAGTTAAGAGGCCAGCCCACCAGGGGTGTGCGTCCCTCCCTGTGAGCCTGTCTCTCTCAGCCCTGTTTCTGGGATGAGGGGAACCTGAGAAAGCGGGTATTGCAAACCAGCCCCAAGAGGAGACCCTGTGGAACCCAGGACAGGCCTCCCTTGCCTCCAGTGGAGTCGGCCTCGCCACTAGTCCCACGACGTAGGGCAGCTCTTCCCAGGCACTCCCACCTGCCCCGGGAGCCTGGGGAGGACGCGCACTCCAGGGACAGAGCGTTTGTCTGTGGGTGCCCTGAGACACTGTGGGGTGGTAGGAGCCGACCAGGCGAGCTCCCCGGCCCGCACCTGAAAAGCCAGGTCCCAGCTCCGTCTTCCCAGGAATAAATCCCGGCTTCCCCACTGGGCAGCCTCCCCTGGGCCTGCCTAAGGCTGGAACCATCTGCCACCAAGTCCGTGGGCCAGGGCTCCCCAGTACAGCTCAGAACCCGTAGAGACAAAAGGCCCCTCTGCACGTGCAGGCTCCGGGCCGTCCATGTCTGCCTCCAGCGATGGTGGACGGACGGGTGCGAGCTCAGGCGGGCCTCAGCCTCCCAGGGCTTCCCTGTGTGCACAGCTTCAAGTGTCAAGGGGCGGCGCCGGTCTGCTGGGAGTGGGCCGGAGGAGGTGGCCCGCGGAGCGCAGCCCTCCCCTCACCTGTTGTTGTTGTAACACTCCAGGTAGAACCTTCGCGGCCGCGCCAGCTCCTCCACCCGGCGGGACACCGCTAGAAAGGGAAGCCGCCCAGTCACCAGGGCCATGTGGGCCCCACGTGACCACTGCCCTCTCCGCTGGGTGTCTGCAGGCCCGTCCCACGGTGGGGACTAGGCAGAACTGCAGTGAACTGTGCGGTGGGCCTCCTGGCAGAGGCCACTTCTGCTGCCCACACCAGGGAGGACAGTGGGCAGCACCAGGGAGTGTGGGACCCCATGCAGTTCGGACTGGAACTGGGGTCTGGCTGAGGTTAGTGCGAGCCCTAGGGGCTAGTCCCGGGAGGGCAAGTGGATGAGCCTGCAGTCCGCTACTCCCTCCATGGCACTGGCCACACTCAGGGAAGGAGGACAGGAGTTCCTGTGCAAGTAAATACTGGCTGCCCACACCCCTCGTCCCAAGATGGGTCTCAGGGGCTCTGGAAGCCTGGGAAACGTCCTGGGAGGGAGCCCAGGAGGAGCTGTGTCCCCAGCCCCAGGGACCCTCAGTCAACACACTGGCTGAAGCCCAAGAGGTCCACCTACCAGGAACAGTGATGGCCAGAGTGGTGTCCTTGAGAAAGCGCTCGGTCCAGTACACGGAGGGCCTGGAATACAGCCACAGTCAGGGTGGCAGCTTCCCTGGGAGGGAAGGCTGGTGCCCACAGCTCAAGCAGTCCCTGATGCAAGAGGAGGGGCAGTGGGACCAGGAGCCCCGCCAGGCGCGTGGCCCTCTGGCGCCAGGCAGTGTTGGGGTAGGCAGCTGGAAAGGAAAGGTGCAGAGGGGCACCGCCAGCCTGGCCACAGCCCCACAGGCGCCCTCGCACGGCACACAGGTGCCACTCACCAGAAGAGGCAGAACTGCAGGTTGGTCTTGCGTGGGGACATCCAGGCATAGCCCTCACAGCAGCACCCCCTCCTGCGACGAGAGGTCCCAGCCCTGCCTGTGGCTCGGGGTTCACCTGTCCCCACACTCCTCGCTCCTCTGGACATCACTGAGGGGCCCCAGAGCCACCACCCTGTGAGGGCCTCCTGGGTGTCCTGGCCCCAGGCTGGAGCACACTGCCCTAAGGCGACGGCCGGGTGGGGGGCAGGGAAGAGGACGGAGGGCTGGGCTCCCCTCCATGCCAGGGACCAGCTGGCTACAGCCCTCACCTGTCCCTGGATCCCTGCCAGTTGGTCTTGGGCTTGGCCAACTCCAACAACCTCCGCTGCCGCCGCCTCTTGCCCCTGGCCATGGAGACGCTGGGGGTCTCCTCCGTGATCCTCAGCCGGCTGTGGGAGAGCCTGGGGTTGGCTGGTGCCCCAGGGTGAGAGGAAGCCCGGGACCCTGCTCTGCGCTTCCAGCATCTCGGGAGCCTGGATGTCTGGGAAGGTGGCCCTGGCCGTCACCGTCACCTGGCTCTCAGCCCCAGCGCAGCCCCGGGAGATGCATGGCCCACCTCACGTCTGAGGAGGACCGCTGTATGCCAGGACCCAGAGGGGCACTGAGGGCCCGAGAAGCCCCTGCCTCCCAGAAAGCAGGAAAAGGGCAGGGTCTGGACAGAGGCTCCAGGGGAAGCAGCTCCCTCCACAGCGAGACTGTGCCCAGGACCCCACCGACCTCATCTCAGGAAGGTCCTCCTCGGAGTCCAGGGACACTCCAGGACCAGGGGCCCCCAGCAGCTCCTGGCCTGCCATCTCCTCAGGGGGAATCTCCTCTTCCGGGTCCTGGACGCCCAGCTCAGCCTCCTGAGGGTCTTGGGGCAGGCCCTCAGGGGCACCACTGTCGGGCGCCAATCCCGCCCCAGCCGCAGAGCTGCGGTGGCCACCGAGCGAACCTCGCCAGCGCTCCCCCATGAGCAGGCCCCTCAACCTGGACCTGCAGCCTCCTGACCCGCTCCCTCAACACCCAGGGGTCCGCATCGCCATGGCAACAGGAGAATGTCCCAGCAGACCCCCGCCCAGCATTCCACCCAGCACTGGGCCCGGGCAGGTAGGGCAGGTGGGCCTCATGCAGGCCCCACTGGTGTGGGCTCAGAAGCCTAAGTCCTCACTCTCCAGGGCCAGTTCAGAAACTGTCCCTGACCTGGCTCAGCAGCGGCCTCTAAGCTCAGCTTCCTGCCTGTGAGAGACACAACCCCTTGGGTTCCTGGCTCTTGTTGGGTGAGCCTGTCTGTAATTTCTGGAGCTCAGGCAGCTGTCCTGTGTCTGGGAGGGTGCTAGCCTGAGGCCTGAGAGCTGAGGGAACCTGGAGCTGGCTCTGGGTCTGGGCCTCCTATTACCTAAACACCTAAATTCTTAGTCCTTGTAAATCGATTAGATTCAAGTCACTGTATCTAGGGTTTGTTCCTTAGCGGAAGGATCCTGGGTGTTGCAGACACTTCCAACTCCAGATGCAGCACCCCGGAACTAAGTCAACCTCTGTGATCCCCAGAGAGGCCACCAGCCCCTCCTGACTCCCAGGAAGCACAGTGGACAGGTCCAGGGCAGCCACTGTGAGTTCTTGGGCACAGGTCACCCACCTAAGTCACCTTGCCGCCCAACCTCACACCACTGGAGGACACGCTCACAGAGGCTGAGGGGTATGACCCTGTTAGCCCAGAGGGAGTGTTGCGGGCTTCTGCTCAGATAGCAAAGCCACAGCACAGCACGATTGCCGAAGCCAGCAATTGTGTCCGAATGTTGCTGGGAGTGATTCTGAACAGGGAAGTGGGGGTGTGTGTGCAGGGAGGAGGGCTGTGGGGGAGGAAGCTGGCTTGCAGAACACCAACTGGCCCTGGGGCAGTTCTGGGGGTCAGAGGCCAACAGGGCTGGCTCCCTCTGAGCCTCTGGAAAAGAATCCAGGTGGGTGCCTGTGGCTGTGAGGCAGGCAGCTCCCAGAGGCGCCTGGGTCTGCCAGCCTGTGGTCACTCAGCCAGCACCCCACCACCCCCCTGAAGGCATGGGTGCAGGCATTTGGCCCACTCTGTGGTCCAGGGCGCTCTGACCACCTGCAGACGGAGGTCTACTGCGGAGTCAGAGCAGCACAGCGCGGGGTCGGGGGTCGGGGGCACCTGCCTCCCCGCACAGGGCGGGGTTGGGGGGCACCTGCCTCCTACCATCCCGCTCCGCGGGAGTTCAGGACCCGCACACCAGCCAAGCTTCAAGCCTGCTGGAGTCAAGGTGTCCGTCTGTCTGCCTGGGCCTGGGAGGGCACGCGAACTG